>NW_027367338.1:0-59178 GCF_046119375.1 Phyllobates terribilis | reverse complement strand
CTCCGCATTGCAAGGTGCAATTCTGAAATTTTTTGCTTTTTCCTGCTCCTCATAGCATGATAAAGAAGATTCAAAGAGAGTGAGATGCCAGCTCCTTTCATTCAGTCAGTAGCTTCAATCATTTCTGGACGTTTTTCAATGGCAAAAATCAATGAATATTGTAAATGCACAAACAGTAATTTCTCCGCATTGCAAGGTGCAATTCTGAAATTTTTTGCTTTTTCCTGCTCCTCTTAGCATTATGAAGAAGATTCAAAGAGAGTGAGATGCCAGCTCTTTTCATTCAGTCAGTAGCTTCAAACATTTCTGGTATATGAATAACATGATGTTTTTCAATGGCAAAAATCAATGAATATTGTAAATGCACAAACAGTAATTTCTCCGCATTGCAAGGTGCAATTCTGAAATTTTTTGCTTTTTCCTGCTCCTCTTAGCATGATAAAGAAGATTCAAAGAGAGTGAGATGCCAGCTCATTTCGTTCAGTCAGTAGCTTCAATCATTTCTGGACGTTTTTCAATGGCAAAAATCATTGAATATTGTAAATGCACAAACAGTAATTTCTCCGCATTGCAAGATGCAATTCTGAAATTTTTTACTTTTTCCTGCTCCTCTTAGCATGATAAAGAAGATTCAAAGAGAGTGAGATGCCAGCTCCTTTCATTCAGTCAGTAGCTTCAATCATTTACGGTATATGAATAACATGATGTTTTTCAATCGCAAAAATCAATGAATATTGTAAATGCACAAACAGTAATTTCTCCGCATTGCAAGGTGCAATTCTGAAATTTTTTGCTTTTTCCTGCTCCTCTTAGCATGATAAAGAAGATTCAAAGAGAGTGAGATGCCAGCTCCTTTCATTCAGTCAGTAGCTTCAATCATTTCTGGACGTTTTTCAATGGCAAAAATCAATGAATATTGTAAATGCACAAACAGTAATTTCTCCGCATTGCAAGGTGCAATTCTGAAATTTTTTACTTTTTCCTGCTCCTCTTAGCATGATAAAGAAGATTCAAAGAGAGTGAGATGCCAGCTCCTTTCATTCAGTCAGTAGCTTCAATCATTTCTGGTATATGAATAACATGATGTTTTTCAATGGCAAAAATCAATGAATTTTGTAAATGCACAAACAGTAATTTCTCCGCATTGCAAGGCGCAATTCTGAAATTTTTTGCTTTTTCCTGCTCCTCTTAGCATGATAAAGAAGATTCAAAGAGAGTGAGATGCCAGCTCCTTTCATTCAGTCAGTAGCTTCAATCATTTCTGGACGTTTTTCAATGGCAAAAATCAATGAATATTGTAAATGCACAAACAGTAATTTCTCCGCATTGCAAGGTGCAATTCTGAAATTTTTTGCTTTTTCCTGCTCCTCTTAGCATGATAAAGAAGATTCAAAGAGAGTGAGATGCCAGCTCCTTTCATTCAGTCAGTAGCTTCAATCATTTCTGGACGTTTTTCAATGGCAAAAATCAATGAATATTGTAAATGCACAAACAGTAATTTCTCCGCATTGCAAGGTGCAATTCTGAAATTTTTTGCTTTTTCCTGCTCCTCTTAGCATGATAAACAAGATTCAAAGAGAGTGAGATGCCAGCTCCTTTCATTCAGTCAGTAGCTTCAATCATTTCTGGACGTTTTTCAAAGGCAAAAATCAATGAATATTGTAAATGCACAAACAGTAATTTCTCCGCATTGCAAGGTGCAATTCTGAAATTTTTTGCTTTTTCCTGCTCCTCTTAGCATGATAAAGAAGATTCAAAGAGAGTGAGATGCCAGCTCCTTTCATTCAGTCAGTAGCTTCAATCATTTCTGGACGTTTTTCAATGGCAAAAATCAATGAATATTGTAAATGCACAAACAGTAATTTCTCCGCATTGCAAGGTGCAATTCTGAAATTTTTTGCTTTTTCCTGCTCCTCTTAGCATGATAAAGAAGATTCAAAGAGAGTGAGATGCCAGCTCATTTCTTTCAGTCAGTAGCTTCAATCATTTCTGGACGTTTTTCAATGGCAAAAATCATTGAATATTGTAAATGCACAAACAGTAATTTCTCCGCATTGCAAGATGCAATTCTGAAATTTTTTACTTTTTCCTGCTCCTCTTAGCATGATAAAGAAGATTCAAAGAGAGTGAGATGCCAGCTCCTTTCATTCAGTCATTAGCTTCAATCATTTACGGTATATGAATAACATGATGTTTTTCAATCGCAAAAATCAATGAATATTGTAAATGCACAAACAGTAATTTCTCCGCATTGCAAGGTGCAATTCTGAAATTTTTTGCTTTTTCCTGCTCCTCATAGCATGATAAAGAAGATTCAAAGAGAGTGAGATGCCAGCTCCTTTCATTCAGTCAGTAGCTTCAATCATTTCTGGACGTTTTTCAATGGCAAAAATCAATGAATATTGTAAATGCACAAACAGTAATTTCTCCGCATTGCAAGGTGCAATTCTGAAATTTTTTGCTTTTTCCTGCTCCTCTTAGCATTATGAAGAAGATTCAAAGAGAGTGAGATGCCAGCTCTTTTCATTCAGTCAGTAGCTTCAAACATTTCTGGTATATGAATAACATGATGTTTTTCAATGGCAAAAATCAATGAATATTGTAAATGCACAAACAGTAATTTCTCCGCATTGCAAGGTGCAATTCTGAAATTTTTTGCTTTTTCCTGCTCCTCTTAGCATGATAAAGAAGATTCAAAGAGAGTGAGATGCCAGCTCATTTCGTTCAGTCAGTAGCTTCAATCATTTCTGGACGTTTTTCAATGGCAAAAATCATTGAATATTGTAAATGCACAAACAGTAATTTCTCCGCATTGCAAGATGCAATTCTGAAATTTTTTACTTTTTCCTGCTCCTCTTAGCATGAAAAAGAAGATTCAAAGAGAGTGAGATGCCAGCTCCTTTCATTCAGTCAGTAGCTTCAATCATTTACGGTATATGAATAACATGATGTTTTTCAATCGCAAAAATCAATGAATATTGTAAATGCACAAACAGTAATTTCTCCGCATTGCAAGGTGCAATCCTGAAATTTTTTGCTTTTTCCTGCTCCTCTTAGCATGATAAAGAAGATTCAAAGAGAGTGAGATGCCAGCTCCTTTCATTCAGTCAGTAGCTTCAATCATTTCTGGACGTTTTTCAATGGCAAAAATCAATGAATATTGTAAATGCACAAACAGTAATTTCTCCGCATTGCAAGGTGCAATTCTGAAATTTTTTACTTTTTCCTGCTCCTCTTAGCATGATAAAGAAGATTCAAAGAGAGTGAGATGCCAGCTCCTTTCATTCAGTCAGTAGCTTCAATCATTTCTGGTATATGAATAACATGATGTTTTTCAATGGCAAAAATCAATGAATTTTGTAAATGCACAAACAGTAATTTCTCCGCATTGCAAGGCGCAATTCTGAAATTTTTTGCTTTTTCCTGCTCCTCTTAGCATGATAAAGAAGATTCAAAGAGAGTGAGATGCCAGCTCCTTTCATTCAGTCAGTAGCTTCAATCATTTCTGGACGTTTTTCAATGGCAAAAATCAATGAATATTGTAAATGCACAAACAGTAATTTCTCCGCATTGCAAGGTGCAATTCTGAAATTTTTTGCTTTTTCCTGCTCCTCTTAGCATGATAAAGAAGATTCAAAGAGAGTGAGATGCCAGCTCCTTTCATTCAGTCAGTAGCTTCAATCATTTCTGGACGTTTTTCAATGGCAAAAATCAATGAATATTGTAAATGCACAAACAGTAATTTCTCCGCATTGCAAGGTGCAATTCTGAAATTTTTTGCTTTTTCCTGCTCCTCTTAGCATGATAAACAAGATTCAAAGAGAGTGAGATGCCAGCTCCTTTCATTCAGTCAGTAGCTTCAATCATTTCTGGACGTTTTTCAAAGGCAAAAATCAATGAATATTGTAAATGCACAAACAGTAATTTCTCCGCATTGCAAGGTGCAATTCTGAAATTTTTTGCTTTTTCCTGCTCCTCTTAGCATGATAAAGAAGATTCAAAGAGAGTGAGATGCCAGCTCCTTTCATTCAGTCAGTAGCTTCAATCATTTCTGGACGTTTTTCAATGGCAAAAATCAATGAATATTGTAAATGCACAAACAGTAATTTCTCCGCATTGCAAGGTGCAATTCTGAAATTTTTTGCTTTTTCCTGCTCCTCTTAGCATGATAAAGAAGATTCAAAGAGAGTGAGATGCCAGCTCCTTTCATTCAGTCAGTAGCTTCAATCATTTCTGGACGTTTTTCAATGGCAAAAATCCATGAACATTGTAAATGCACAAACTGTAATTTCTCCGCATTGCAAGGTGCAATTCTGAAATTTTTTGCTTTTTCCTGCTCCTCTTAGCATGATAAAGAAGATTCAAAGAGAGTGAGATGCCAGCTCCTTTCATTCAGTCAGTAGCTTCAATCATTTCTGGACGTTTTTCAATGGCAAAAATCAATGAATATTGTAAATGCACAAACAGTAATTTCTCCGCATTGCAAGGTGCAATTCTGAAATTTTTTGCTTTTTCCTGCTCCTCTTAGCATGGTAAAGAAGATTCAAAGAGAGTGAGATTCCAGCTCCTTTCATTCAGTCAGTAGCTTCAAACATTTCTGGTATATGAATAACATGATGTTTTTCAATGGCAAAAATCAATGAATATTGTAAATGCACAAACAGTAATTTCTCCGCATTGCAAGGTGCAAGTCTGAAATTTTTTGCTTTTTCCTGCTCCTCTTAGCATGATAAAGAAGATTCAAAGAGAGTGAGATGCCAGCTCCTTTCATTCAGTCAGTAGCTTCAATCATTTCTGGACGTTTTTCAATGGCAAAAATCAATGAATATTGTAAATGCACAAACTGTAATTTCTCCGCATTGCAAGGTGCAATTCTGAAATTTTTTGCTTTTTCCTGCTCCTCTTAGCATGATAAAGAAGATTCAAAGAGAGTGAGATGCCAGCTCCTTTCATTCAGTCAGTAGCTTCAATCATTTCTGGACGTTTTTCAATGGCAAAAATCAATGAATATTGTAAATGCACAAACAGTAATTTCTCCGCATTGCAAGGTGCAATTCTGAAATTTTTTGCTATTTCCTGCTCCTCTTAGTATGGTAAAGAAGATTCAAAGAGAGTGAGATGCCAGCTCCTTTTATTCAGTCAGTAGCTTCAAACATTTCTGGTATATGAATAACATGATGTTTTTCAATGGCAAAAATCAATGAATATTGTAAATGCACAAACAGTAATTTCTCCGCATTGCAAGGTGCAAGTCTGAAATTTTTTGCTTTTTCCTGCTCCTCTTAGCATGATAAAAAGATTCAAAGAGAGTGAGATGCCAGCTCCTTTCATTCAGTCAGTAGCTTCAAACATTTCTGGTATATGAATAACATGATGTTTTTCAATGGCAAAAATCAATGAATATTGTAAATGCACAAACAGTAATTTCTCCGCATTGCAAGGTGCAATTCTGAAATTTTTTGCTTTTTCCTGCTCCTCTTAGCATGATAAAGAAGATTCAAAGAGAGTGAGATGCCAGCTCCTTTCATTCAGTCAGTAGCTTCAATCATTTCTGGACGTTTTTCAATGGCAAAAATCAATGAATATTGTAAATGCACAAACAGTAATTTCTCCGCATTGCAAGGTGCAATTCTGAAATTTTTTGCTTTTTCCTGCTCCTCTTAGCATGATAAACAAGATTCAAAGAGAGTGAGATGCCAGCTCCTTTCATTCAGTCAGTAGCTTCAATCATTTCTGGACGTTTTTCAAAGGCAAAAATCAATGAATATTGTAAATGCACAAACAGTAATTTCTCCGCATTGCAAGGTGCAATTCTGAAATTTTTTGCTTTTTCCTGCTCCTCTTAGCACGATAAAGAAGATTCAAAGAGAGTGAGATGCCAGCTCCTTTCATTCAGTCAGTAGCTTCAAACATTTCTGGTATATGAATAACATGATGTTTTTCAATGGCAAAAATCAATGAATATTGTAAATGCACAAACAGTAATTTCTCCGCATTGCAAGGTGCAATTCTGAAATTTTTTGCTTTTTCCTGCTCCTCTTAGCATGATAAAGAAGATTCAAAGAGAGTGAGATGCCAGCTCCTTTCATTCAGTCAGTAGCTTCAATCATTTCTGGACGTTTTTCAATTGCAAAAATCAATGAATATTGTAAATGCACAAACAGTAATTTCTCCGCATTGCAAGGTGCAATTCTGAAATTTTTTGCTTTTTCCTGCTCCTCTTAGCATGATAAAGACGATTCAAAGAGAGTGAGATGCCAGCTACTTTCATTCAGTCAGTAGCTTCAATCATTTCTGGTATATGAATAACATGATGTTTTTCAATGGCAAAAATCAATGAATATTGTAAATGCACAAACAGTAATTTCTCCGCATTGCAAGGTGCAATTCTGAAATTTTTTGCTTTTTCCTGCTGCTCTTAGCATGATAAAGAAGATTCAAAGAGAGTGAGATGCCAGCTCCTTTCATTCAGTCAGTAGCTTCAATCATTTCTGGTATATGAATAACATGATGTTTTTCAATGGCAAAAATCAATGAATATTGTAAATGCACAAACAGTAATTTATCCGCATTGCAAGGTGCAATTCTGAAATTTTTTGCTTTTTCCTGCTCCTCTTAGCATGATAAAGAAGATTCAAAGAGAGTGAGATGCCAGCTCCTTTCATTCAGTCAGTAGCTTCAAACATTTCTGGTATATGAATAACATGATGATTTTCAATGGCAAAAATCAATGAATATTGTAAATGCACAAACAGTAATTTCTCCGCATTGCAAGGTGCAATTCTGAAATTTTTTGCTTTTTCCTGCTCCTCTTAGCATGATAAAGAAGATTCAAAGAGAGTGAGATGCCAGCTCCCTTCATTCAGTCAGTAGCTTCAATCATTTCTGGACGTTTTTCAATGGCAAAAATCAATGAATATTGTAAATGCACAAACAGTAATTTCTCCGCATTGCAAGGTGCAATTCTGAAATTTTTTGCTTTTTCCTGCTCCTCTTAGCATGATAAAGAAGATTCAAAGAGAGTGAGATGCCAGCTCCTTTCATTCAGTCAGTAGCTTCAATCATTTCTGGTATATGAATAACATGATGTTTTTCAATGGCAAAAATCAATGAATTTTGTAAATGCACAAACAGTAATTTCTCCGCATTGCAAGGTGCAATTCTGAAATTTTTTGCTTTTTCCTGCTCCTCTTAGCATGATAAAGAAGATTCAAAGAGAGTGAGATGCCAGCTCCTTTCATTCAGTCAGTAGCTTCAATCATTTCTGGACGTTTTTCAATGGCAAAAATCAATGAATTGTAAATGCACAAACAGTAATTTCTCCGCATTGCAAGGTGCAATTCTGAAATTTTTTGCTTTTTCCTGCTCCTCTTAGCATGATAAAGAAGATTCAAAGAGAGTGAGATGCCAGCTCCTTTCATTCAGTCAGTAGCTTCAAACATTTCTGGTATATGAATAACATGATGTTTTTCAATGGCAAAAATCAATGAATATTTTAAATGCACAAACAGTGATTTCTCCGCATTGCAAGGTGCAATTCTGAAATTTTTTGCTTTTTCCTGCTCCTCTTTGCATGATAAAGAAGATTTAAAGAGAGTGAGATGCCAGCTCCTTTCGTTCAGTCAGTAGCTTCAATCATTTCTGGACGTTTTTCAATGGCAAAAATCATTGAATATTGTAAATGCACAAACATTAATTTCTCCGCATTGCAAGGTGCAATTCTGAAATTTTTTACTTTTTCCTGCTCCTCTTAGCATGATAAAGAAGATTCAAAGAGAGTGAGATGCCAGCTCCTTTCATTCAGTCAGTAGCTTCAATCATTTCTGGTATATGAATAACATGATGTTTTTCAATGGCAAAAATCAATGAATATTGTAAATGCACAAACAGTAATTTCTCCACATTGCAAGGTGCAATTCTGAAATTTTTTACTTTTTCCTGCTCCTCTTAGCATGATAAAGAAGATTCAAAGAGAGTGAGATGCCAGCTCTTTCATTCAGTCAGTAGCTTCAATCATTTCTGGTATATGAATAACATGATGTTTTTCAATGGCAAAAATCAATGAATATTGTAAATGCACAAACAGTAATTTATCCGCATTGCAAGGTGCAATTCTGAAATTTTTTGCTTTTTCCTGCTCCTCTTAGCATGATAAAGAAGATTCAAAGAGAGTGAGATGCCAGCTCCTTTCATTCAGTCAGTAGCTTCAAACATTTCTGGTATATGAATAACATGATGATTTTCAATGGCAAAAATCAATTAATATTGTAAATGCACAAACAGTAATTTCTCCGCATTGCAAGGTGCAATTCTGAAATTTTTTGCTTTTTCCTGCTCCTCTTAGCATGATAAAGAAGATTCAAAGAGAGTGAGATGCCAGCTCCTTTCATTCAGTCAGTAGCTTCAATCATTTCTGGACGTTTTTCAATGGCAAAAATCAATGAATATTGTAAATGCACAAACAGTAATTTCTCCGCATTGCAAGGTGCAATTCTGAAATTTTTTGCTTTTTCCTGCTCCTCTTAGCATGATAAAGAAGATTCAAAGAGAGTGAGATGCCAGCTCCTTTCATTCAGTCAGTAGCTTCAATCATTTCTGGTATATGAATAACATGATGTTTTTCAATGGCAAAAATCAATGAATTTTGTAAATGCACAAACAGTAATTTCTCCGCATTGCAAGGTGCAATTCTGAATTTTTTTGCTTTTTCCTGCTCCTCTTAGCATGATAAAGAAGATTCAAAGAGAGTGAGATGCCAGCTCCTTTCATTCAGTCAGTAGCTTCAATCATTTCTGGACGTTTTTCAATGGCAAAAATCAATGAATTGTAAATGCACAAACAGTAATTTCTCCGCATTGCAAGGTGCAATTCTGAAATTTTTTGCTTTTTCCTGCTCCTCTTAGCATGATAAAGAAGATTCAAAGAGAGTGAGATGCCAGCTCCTTTCATTCAGTCAGTAGCTTCAAACATTTCTGGTATATGAATAACATGATGTTTTTCAATGGCAAAAATCAATGAATATTTTAAATGCACAAACAGTGATTTCTCCGCATTGCAAGGTGCAATTCTGAAATTTTTTGCTTTTTCCTGCTCCTCTTTGCATGATAAAGAAGATTTAAAGAGAGCGAGATGCCAGCTCCTTTCGTTCAGTCAGTAGCTTCAATCATTTCTGGACGTTTTTCAATGGCAAAAATCATTGAATATTGTAAATGCACAAACATTAATTTCTCTGCATTGCAAGGTGCAATTCTGAAATTTTTTACTTTTTCCTGCTCCTCTTAGCATGATAAAGAAGATTCAAAGAGAGTGAGATGCCAGCTCCTTTCATTCAGTCAGTAGCTTCAATCATTTCTGGTATATGAATAACATGATGTTTTTCAATGGCAAAAATCAATGAATATTGTAAATGCACAAACAGTAATTTCTCCGCATTGCAAGGTGCAATTCTGAAATTTTTTACTTTTTCCTGCTCCTCTTAGCATGATAAAGAAGATTCAAAGAGAGTGAGATGCCAGCTCTTTCATTCAGTCAGTAGCTTCAATCATTTCTGGTATATGAATAACGATGTTTTTCAATGGCAAAAATCAATGAATATAGTAAATGCACAAACAGTAATTTCTCCGCATTGCAAGGTGCAATTCTGAAATTTTTTGCTTTTTCCTGCTCCTCTTAGCATGATAAAGAAGATTCAAAGAGAGTGAGATGCCAGCTCCTTTCATTCAGTCAGTAGCTTCAATCATTTCTGGACGTTTTTCAATGGCAAAAATCAATGAATATTGTAAATGCACAAACAGTAATTTCTCCGCATTGCAAGGTGCAATTCTGAAATTTTTTGCTTTTTCGTGCTCCTCTTAGCATGATAAACAAGATTCAAAGAGAGTGAGATGCCAGCTCCTTTCATTCAGTCAGTAGCTTCAATCATTTCTGGACGTTTTTCAATGGCAAAAATCATTGAATATTGTAAATGCACAAACAGTAATTTCTCCGCATTGCAAGGTGCAATTCTGAAATTTTTTACTTTTTCCTGCTCCTCTTAGCATGATAAAGAAGATTCAAAGAGAGTGAGATGCCAGCTCCTTTCATTCAGTCAGTAGCTTCAATCATTTCTGGTATATGAATAACATGATGTTTTTCAATCGCAAAAATCAATGAATATTGTAAATGCACAAACAGTAATTTCTCCGCATTGCAAGGTGCAATTCTGAAATTTTTTGCTTTTTCCTGCTCCTCTTAGCATGATAAAGAAGATTCAAAGAGAGTGAGATGCCAGCTCCTTTCATTCAGTCAGTAGCTTCAATCATTTCTGGACGTTTTTCAATGGCAAAAATCAATGAATATTGTAAATGCACAAACAGTAATTTCTCCACATTGCAAGGTGCAATTCTGAAATTTTTTGCTTTTTCCTGCTCCTCTTAGCATGATAAAGAAGATTCAAAGAGAGTGAGATGCCAGCTCCTTTCATTCAGTCAGTAGCTTCAATCATTTCTGGACATTTTTCAATGGCAAAAATCAATGAATATTGTAAATGCACAAACAGTAATTTCTCCGCATTGCAAGGTGCAATTCTGAAATTTTTTGCTTTTTCCTGCTCCTCTTAGCATGATAAAGAAGATTCAGAGAGAGTGAGATGCCAGCTCCTTTCATTCAGTCAGTAGCTTCAATCATTTCTGGACGTTTTTCAATGGCAAAAATCAATGAATATTGTAAATGCACAAACAGTAATTTCTCCGCATTGCAAGGTGCAATTCTGAAATTTTTTGCTTTTTCCTGCTCCTCTTAGCATGATAAAGAAGATTCAAAGAGAGTGAGGTGCCAGCTCCTTTCATTCAGTCAGGAGCTTCAAACATTTCTGGTATATGAATAACATGTTTTTCAATGGCAAAAATCAATGAATATTGTAAATGCACAAACAGTAATTTCTCCGCATTGCAAGGTGCAATTTTGAAATTTTTTGCTTTTTCCTGCTACTCTTAGCATGATAAAGAAGATTCAAAGAGAGTGAGATGCCAGCTCCTTTCATTCAGTCAGTAGCTTCAATCATTTCTGGACGTTTTTCAATGGCAAAAATCAATGAATATTGTAAATGCACAAACAGTAATTTCTCCGCATTGCAAGGTGCAATTCTGAAATTTTTTGCTTTTTCCTGCTCCTCTTAGCATGATAAAGAAGATTCAAAGAGAGTGAGATGCCAGCTCCTTTCATTCAGTCAGTAGCTTCAATCATTTCTGGACGTTTTTCAATGGCAAAAATCAATGAATATTGTAAATGCACAAACTGTAATTTCTCCGCATTGCAAGGTGCAATTCTGAAATTTTTTGCTTTTTCCTGCTCCTCTTAGCATGATAAAGAAGATTCAAAGAGAGTGAGATGCCAGCTCCTTTCATTCAGTCAGTAGCTTCAATCATTTCTGGACGTTTTTCAATGGCAAAAATCAATGAATATTGTAAATGCACAAACAGTAATTTCTCCGCATTGCAAGGTGCAATTCTGAAATTTTTTGCTTTTTCCTGCTCCTCTTAGCATGATAAAGAAGTTTCAGAGAGAGTGAGATGCCAGCTCCTTTCATTCAGTCAGTAGCTTCAATCATTTCTGGACGTTTTTCAATGGCAAAAATCAATGAATATTGTAAATGCACAAACAGTAATTTCTCCGCATTGCAAGGTGCAATTCTGAAATTTTTTGCTTTTTCCTGCTCCTCTTAGCATGATAAAGAAGATTCAAAGAGAGTGAGATGTCAGCTCCTTTCATTCAGTAAGTAGCTTCAAACATTTCTGGTATATGAATAACATGATGTTTTTCAATGGCAAAAATCAATGAATATTGTAAATGCACAAACAGTAATTTCTCCGCATTGCAAGGTGCAATTCTGAAATTTTTTGCTTTTTCCTGCTCCTCTTAGCATGATAAAGAAGATTCAAAGAGAGTGAGATGCCAGCTCCTTTCATTCAGTCAGTAGCTTCAATCATTTCTGGACGTTTTTCAATGGCAAAAATCAATGAATATTGTAAATGCACAAACAGTAATTTCTCCGCATTGCAAGGTGCAATTCTGAAATTTTTTACTTTTTCCTGCTCCTCTTAGCATGATAAAGAAGATTCAAAGAGAGTGAGATGCCAGCTCCTTTCATTCAGTCAGTAGCTTCAATCATTTCTGGTATATGAATAACATGATGTTTTTCAATGGCAAAAATCAATGAATTTTGTAAATGCACAAACAGTAATTTCTCCGCATTGCAAGGCGCAATTCTGAAATTTTTTGCTTTTTCCTGCTCCTCTTAGCATGAT
The DNA here is from genome assembly GCF_046119375.1 of Phyllobates terribilis. Classification (NCBI taxonomy): domain Eukaryota; kingdom Metazoa; phylum Chordata; class Amphibia; order Anura; family Dendrobatidae; genus Phyllobates; species Phyllobates terribilis. Next base: position 46,894 of record NW_027367338.1, on the reverse strand, counting down.
AAAGAAGATTCAAAGAGAGTGAGATGCCAGCTCCTTTCATTCAGTCAGTAGCTTCAATCATTTCTGGACGTTTTTCAATGGCAAAAATCAATGAATATTGTAAATGCACAAACAGTAATTTCTCCGCATTGCAAGGTGCAATTCTGAAATTTTTTGCTTTTTCCTGCTCCTCTTAGCATGATAAAGAAGATTCAAAGAGAGTGAGATGTCAGCTCCTTTCATTCAGTAAGTAGCTTCAAACATTTCTGGTATATGAATAACATGATGTTTTTCAATGGCAAAAATCAATGAATATTGTAAATGCACAAACAGTAATTTCTCCGCATTGCAAGGTGCAATTCTGAAATTTTTTGCTTTTTCCTGCTCCTCTTAGCATGATAAAGAAGATTCAAAGAGAGTGAGATGCCAGCTCCTTTCATTCAGTCAGTAGCTTCAATCATTTCTGGACGTTTTTCAATGGCAAAAATCAATGAATATTGTAAATGCACAAACAGTAATTTCTCCGCATTGCAAGGTGCAATTCTGAAATTTTTTACTTTTTCCTGCTCCTCTTAGCATGATAAAGAAGATTCAAAGAGAGTGAGATGCCAGCTCCTTTCATTCAGTCAGTAGCTTCAATCATTTCTGGTATATGAATAACATGATGTTTTTCAATGGCAAAAATCAATGAATTTTGTAAATGCACAAACAGTAATTTCTCCGCATTGCAAGGCGCAATTCTGAAATTTTTTGCTTTTTCCTGCTCCTCTTAGCATGATAAAGAAGATTCAAAGAGAGTGAGATGCCAGCTCCTTTCATTCAGTCAGTAGCTTCAATCATTTCTGGACGTTTTTCAATGGCAAAAATCAATGAATATTGTAAATGCACAAACAGTAATTTCTCCGCATTGCAAGGTGCAATTCTGAAATTTTTTGCTTTTTCCTGCTCCTCTTAGCATGATAAAGAAGATTCAAAGAGAGTGAGATGCCAGCTCCTTTCATTCAGTCAGTAGCTTCAATCATTTCTGGACGTTTTTCAATGGCAAAAATCAATGAATATTGTAAATGCACAAACAGTAATTTCTCCGCATTGCAAGGTGCAATTCTGAAATTTTTTGCTTTTTCCTGCTCCTCTTAGCATGATAAACAAGATTCAAAGAGAGTGAGATGCCAGCTCCTTTCATTCAGTCAGTAGCTTCAATCATTTCTGGACGTTTTTCAAAGGCAAAAATCAATGAATATTGTAAATGCACAAACAGTAATTTCTCCGCATTGCAAGGTGCAATTCTGAAATTTTTTGCTTTTTCCTGCTCCTCTTAGCATGATAAAGAAGATTCAAAGAGAGTGAGATGCCAGCTCCTTTCATTCAGTCAGTAGCTTCAATCATTTCTGGACGTTTTTCAATGGCAAAAATCAATGAATATTGTAAATGCACAAACAGTAATTTCTCCGCATTGCAAGGTGCAATTCTGAAATTTTTTGCTTTTTCCTGCTCCTCTTAGCATGATAAAGAAGATTCAAAGAGAGTGAGATGCCAGCTCCTTTCATTCAGTCAGTAGCTTCAATCATTTCTGGACGTTTTTCAATGGCAAAAATCAATGAATATTGTAAATGCACAAACAGTAATTTCTCCGCATTGCAAGGTGCAATTCTGAAATTTTTTGCTTTTTCCTGCTCCTCTTAGCATGATAAAGAAGATTCAAAGAGAGTGAGATGCCAGCTCCTTTCATTCAGTCAGTAGCTTCAATCATTTCTGGACGTTTTTCAATGGCAAAAATCCATGAACATTGTAAATGCACAAACTGTAATTTCTCCGCATTGCAAGGTGCAATTCTGAAATTTTTTGCTTTTTCCTGCTCCTCTTAGCATGATAAAGAAGATTCAAAGAGAGTGAGATGCCAGCTCCTTTCATTCAGTCAGTAGCTTCAATCATTTCTGGACGTTTTTCAATGGCAAAAATCAATGAATATTGTAAATGCACAAACAGTAATTTCTCCGCATTGCAAGGTGCAATTCTGAAATTTTTTGCTTTTTCCTGCTCCTCTTAGCATGGTAAAGAAGATTCAAAGAGAGTGAGATTCCAGCTCCTTTCATTCAGTCAGTAGCTTCAAACATTTCTGGTATATGAATAACATGATGTTTTTCAATGGCAAAAATCAATGAATATTGTAAATGCACAAACAGTAATTTCTCCGCATTGCAAGGTGCAAGTCTGAAATTTTTTGCTTTTTCCTGCTCCTCTTAGCATGATAAAGAAGATTCAAAGAGAGTGAGATGCCAGCTCCTTTCATTCAGTCAGTAGCTTCAATCATTTCTGGACGTTTTTCAATGGCAAAAATCAATGAATATTGTAAATGCACAAACAGTAATTTCTCCGCATTGCAAGGTGCAATTCTGAAATTTTTTGCTATTTCCTGCTCCTCTTAGTATGGTAAAGAAGATTCAAAGAGAGTGAGATGCCAGCTCCTTTTATTCAGTCAGTAGCTTCAAACATTTCTGGTATATGAATAACATGATGTTTTTCAATGGCAAAAATCAATCAATATTGTAAATGCACAAACAGTAATTTCTCCGCATTGCAAGGTGCAATTCTGAAATTTTTTGCTTTTTCCTGCTCCTCTTAGCATGATAAAGAAGATTCAAAGAGAGTGAGATGCCAGCTCCTTTCATTCAGTCAGTAGCTTCAATCATTTCTGGACGTTTTTCAATGGCAAAAATCAATGAATATTGTAAATGCACAAACAGTAATTTCTCCGCATTGCAAGGTGCAATTCTGAAATTTTTTGCTTTTTCCTGCTCCTCATAGCATGATAAAGAAGATTCAAAGAGAGTGAGATGCCAGCTCCTTTCATTCAGTCAGTAGCTTCAATCATTTCTGGACGTTTTTCAATGGCAAAAATCAATGAATATTGTAAATGCACAAACAGTAATTTCTCCGCATTGCAAGGTGCAATTCTGAAATTTTTTGCTTTTTCCTGCTCCTCTTAGCATTATGAAGAAGATTCAAAGAGAGTGAGATGCCAGCTCCTTTCATTCAGTCAGTAGCTTCAAACATTTCTGGTATATGAATAACATGATGTTTTTCAATGGCAAAAATCAATGAATATTGTAAATGCACAAACAGTAATTTCTCCGCATTGCAAGGTGCAATTCTGAAATTTTTTGCTTTTTCCTGCTCCTCTTAGCATGATAAAGAAGATTCAAAGAGAGTGAGATGCCAGCTCATTTCGTTCAGTCAGTAGCTTCAATCATTTCTGGACGTTTTTCAATGGCAAAAATCATTGAATATTGTAAATGCACAAACAGTAATTTCTCCGCATTGCAAGATGCAATTCTGAAATTTTTTACTTTTTCCTGCTCCTCTTAGCATGATAAAGAAGATTCAAAGAGAGTGAGATGCCAGCTCCTTTCATTCAGTCAGTAGCTTCAATCATTTACGGTATATGAATAACATGATGTTTTTCAATCGCAAAAATCAATGAATATTGTAAATGCACAAACAGTAATTTCTCCGCATTGCAAGGTGCAATTCTGAAATTTTTTGCTTTTTCCTGCTCCTCATAGCATGATAAAGAAGATTCAAAGAGAGTGAGATGCCAGCTCCTTTCATTCAGTCAGTAGCTTCAATCATTTCTGGACGTTTTTCAATGGCAAAAATCAATGAATATTGTAAATGCACAAACAGTAATTTCTCCGCATTGCAAGGTGCAATTCTGAAATTTTTTGCTTTTTCCTGCTCCTCTTAGCATTATGAAGAAGATTCAAAGAGAGTGAGATGCCAGCTCCTTTCATTCAGTCAGTAGCTTCAAACATTTCTGGTATATGAATAACATGATGTTTTTCAATGGCAAAAATCAATGAATATTGTAAATGCACAAACAGTAATTTCTCCGCATTGCAAGGTGCAATTCTGAAATTTTTTGCTTTTTCCTGCTCCTCTTAGCATGATAAAGAAGATTCAAAGAGAGTGAGATGCCAGCTCATTTCGTTCAGTCAGTAGCTTCAATCATTTCTGGACGTTTTTCAATGGCAAAAATCATTGAATATTGTAAATGCACAAACAGTAATTTCTCCGCATTGCAAGATGCAATTCTGAAATTTTTTACTTTTTCCTGCTCCTCTTAGCATGATAAAGAAGATTCAAAGAGAGTGAGATGCCAGCTCCTTTCATTCAGTCAGTAGCTTCAATCATTTACGGTATATGAATAACATGATGTTTTTCAATCGCAAAAATCAATGAATATTGTAAATGCACAAACAGTAATTTCTCCGCATTGCAAGGTGCAATTCTGAAATTTTTTGCTTTTTCCTGCTCCTCTTAGCATGATAAAGAAGATTCAAAGAGAGTGAGATGCCAGCTCCTTTCATTCAGTCAGTAGCTTCAATCATTTCTGGACGTTTTTCAATGGCAAAAATCAATGAATATTGTAAATGCACAAACAGTAATTTCTCCGCATTGCAAGGTGCAATTCTGAAATTTTTTACTTTTTCCTGCTCCTCTTAGCATGATAAAGAAGATTCAAAGAGAGTGAGATGCCAGCTCCTTTCATTCAGTCAGTAGCTTCAATCATTTCTGGTATATGAATAACATGATGTTTTTCAATGGCAAAAATCAATGAATTTTGTAAATGCACAAACAGTAATTTCTCCGCATTGCAAGGCGCAATTCTGAAATTTTTTGCTTTTTCCTGCTCCTCTTAGCATGATAAAGAAGATTCAAAGAGAGTGAGATGCCAGCTCCTTTCATTCAGTCAGTAGCTTCAATCATTTCTGGACGTTTTTCAATGGCAAAAATCAATGAATATTGTAAATGCACAAACAGTAATTTCTCCGCATTGCAAGGTGCAATTCTGAAATTTTTTGCTTTTTCCTGCTCCTCTTAGCATGATAAAGAAGATTCAAAGAGAGTGAGATGCCAGCTCCTTTCATTCAGTCAGTAGCTTCAATCATTTCTGGACGTTTTTCAATGGCAAAAATCAATGAATATTGTAAATGCACAAACAGTAATTTCTCCGCATTGCAAGGTGCAATTCTGAAATTTTTTGCTTTTTCCTGCTCCTCTTAGCATGATAAACAAGATTCAAAGAGAGTGAGATGCCAGCTCCTTTCATTCAGTCAGTAGCTTCAATCATTTCTGGACGTTTTTCAAAGGCAAAAATCAATGAATATTGTAAATGCACAAACAGTAATTTCTCCGCATTGCAAGGTGCAATTCTGAAATTTTTTGCTTTTTCCTGCTCCTCTTAGCATGATAAAGAAGATTCAAAGAGAGTGAGATGCCAGCTCCTTTCATTCAGTCAGTAGCTTCAAACATTTCTGGTATATGAATAACATGTTTTTCAATGGCAAAAATCAATGAATATTGTAAATGCACAAACAGTAATTTCTCCGCATTGCAAGGTGCAATTCTGAAATTTTTTGCTTTTTCCTGCTCCTCTTAGCATGATAAAGAAGATTCAAAGAGAGTGAGATGCCAGCTCCTTTCATTCAGTCAGTAGCTTCAATCATTTCTGGACGTTTTTCAATGGCAAAAATCAATGAATATTGTAAATGCACAAACAGTAATTTCTCCGCATTGCAAGGTGCAATTCTGAAATTTTTTGCTTTTTCCTGCTCCTCTTAGCATGATAAAGAAGATTCAAAGAGAGTGAGATGCCAGCTCCTTTCATTCAGTCAGTAGCTTCAATCATTTCTGGACGTTTTTCAATGGCAAAAATCCATGAACATTGTAAATGCACAAACTGTAATTTCTCCGCATTGCAAGGTGCAATTCTGAAATTTTTTGCTTTTTCCTGCTCCTCTTAGCATGATAAAGAAGATTCAAAGAGAGTGAGATGCCAGCTCCTTTCATTCAGTCAGTAGCTTCAATCATTTCTGGACGTTTTTCAATGGCAAAAATCAATGAATATTGTAAATGCACAAACAGTAATTTCTCCGCATTGCAAGGTGCAATTCTGAAATTTTTTGCTTTTTCCTGCTCCTCTTAGCATGGTAAAGAAGATTCAAAGAGAGTGAGATTCCAGCTCCTTTCATTCAGTCAGTAGCTTCAAACATTTCTGGTATATGAATAACATGATGTTTTTCAATGGCAAAAATCAATGAATATTGTAAATGCACAAACAGTAATTTCTCCGCATTGCAAGGTGCAAGTCTGAAATTTTTTGCTTTTTCCTGCTCCTCTTAGCATGATAAAGAAGATTCAAAGAGAGTGAGATGCCAGCTCCTTTCATTCAGTCAGTAGCTTCAATCATTTCTGGACGTTTTTCAATGGCAAAAATCAATGAATATTGTAAATGCACAAACTGTAATTTCTCCGCATTGCAAGGTGCAATTCTGAAATTTTTTGCTTTTTCCTGCTCCTCTTAGCATGATAAAGAAGATTCAAAGAGAGTGAGATGCCAGCTCCTTTCATTCAGTCAGTAGCTTCAATCATTTCTGGACGTTTTTCAATGGCAAAAATCAATGAATATTGTAAATGCACAAACAGTAATTTCTCCGCATTGCAAGGTGCAATTCTGAAATTTTTTGCTATTTCCTGCTCCTCTTAGTATGATAAAGACGATTCAAAGAGAGTGAGATGCCAGCTACTTTCATTCAGTCAGTAGCTTCAATCATTTCTGGTATATGAATAACATGATGTTTTTCAATGGCAAAAATCAATGAATATTGTAAATGCACAAACAGTAATTTCTCCGCATTGCAAGGTGCAATTCTGAAATTTTTTGCTTTTTCCTGCTGCTCTTAGCATGATAAAGAAGATTCAAAGAGAGTGAGATGCCAGCTCCTTTCATTCAGTCAGTAGCTTCAATCATTTCTGGTATATGAATAACATGATGTTTTTCAATGGCAAAAATCAATGAATATTGTAAATGCACAAACAGTAATTTATCCGCATTGCAAGGTGCAATTCTGAAATTTTTTGCTTTTTCCTGCTCCTCTTAGCATGATAAAGAAGATTCAAAGAGAGTGAGATGCCATCTCCTTTCATTCAGTCAGTAGCTTCAAACATTTCTGGTATATGAATAACATGATGATTTTCAATGGCAAAAATCAATGAATATTGTAAATGCACAAACAGTAATTTCTCCGCATTGCAAGGTGCAATTCTGAAATTTTTTGCTTTTTCCTGCTCCTCTTAGCATGATAAAGAAGATTCAAAGAGAGTGAGATGCCAGCTCCTTTCATTCAGTCAGTAGCTTCAATCATTTCTGGTATATGAATAACATGATGTTTTTCAATGGCAAAAATCAATGAATTTTGTAAATGCACAAACAGTAATTTCTCCACATTGCAAGGTGCAATTCTGAAATTTTTTGCTTTTTCCTGCTCCTCTTAGCATGATAAAGAAGATTCAAAGAGAGTGAGATGCCAGCTCCTTTCATTCAGTCAGTAGCTTCAATCATTTCTGTACGTTTTTCAATGGCAAAAATCAATGAATTGTAAATGCACAAACAGTAATTTCTCCGCATTGCAAGGTGCAATTCTGAAATTTTTTGCTTTTTCCTGCTCCTCTTAGCATGATAAAGAAGATTCAAAGAGAGTGAGATGCCAGCTCCTTTCATTCAGTCAGTAGCTTCAAACATTTCTGGTATATGAATAACATGATGTTTTTCAATGGCAAAAATCAATGAATATTTTAAATGCACAAACAGTGATTTCTCCGCATTGCAAGGTGCAATTCTGAAATTTTTTGCTTTTTCCTGCTCCTCTTTGCATGATAAAGAAGATTTAAAGAGAGTGAGATGCCAGCTCCTTTCGTTCAGTCAGTAGCTTCAATCATTTCTGGACGTTTTTCAATGGCAAAAATCATTGAATATTGTAAATGCACAAACATTAATTTCTCCGCATTGCAAGGTGCAATTCTGAAATTTTTTACTTTTTCCTGCTCCTCTTAGCATGATAAAGAAGATTCAAAGAGAGTGAGATGCCAGCTCCTTTCATTCAGTCAGTAGCTTCAATCATTTCTGGTATATGAATAACATGATGTTTTTCAATGGCAAAAATCAATGAATATTGTAAATGCACAAACAGTAATTTCTCCACATTGCAAGGTGCAATTCTGAAATTTTTTACTTTTTCCTGCTCCTCTTAGCATGATAAAGAAGATTCAAAGAGAGTGAGATGCCAGCTCTTTCATTCAGTCAGTAGCTTCAATCATTTCTGGTATATGAATAACATGATGTTTTTCAATGGCAAAAATCAATGAATATTGTAAATGCACAAACAGTAATTTATCCGCATTGCAAGGTGCAATTCTGAAATTTTTTGCTTTTTCCTGCTCCTCTTAGCATGATAAAGAAGATTCAAAGAGAGTGAGATGCCAGCTCCTTTCATTCAGTCAGTAGCTTCAAACATTTCTGGTATATGAATAACATGATGATTTTCAATGGCAAAAATCAATTAATATTGTAAATGCACAAACAGTAATTTCTCCGCATTGCAAGGTGCAATTCTGAAATTTTTTGCTTTTTCCTGCTCCTCTTAGCATGATAAAGAAGATTCAAAGGGAGTGAGATGCCAGCTCCTTTCATTCAGTCAGTAGCTTCAATCATTTCTGGACGTTTTTCAATGGCAAAAATCAATGAATATTGTAAATGCACAAACAGTAATTTCTCCGCATTGCAAGGTGCAATTCTGAAATTTTTTGCTTTTTCCTGCTCCTCTTAGCATGATAAAGAAGATTCAAAGAGAGTGAGATGCCAGCTCCTTTCATTCAGTCAGTAGCTTCAATCATTTCTGGTATATGAATAACATGATGTTTTTCAATGGCAAAAATCAATGAATTTTGTAAATGCACAAACAGTAATTTCTCCGCATTGCAAGGTGCAATTCTGAATTTTTTTGCTTTTTCCTGCTCCTCTTAGCATGATAAAGAAGATTCAAAGAGAGTGAGATGCCAGCTCCTTTCATTCAGTCAGTAGCTTCAATCATTTCTGGACGTTTTTCAATGGCAAAAATCAATGAATTGTAAATGCACAAACAGTAATTTCTCCGCATTGCAAGGTGCAATTCTGAAATTTTTTGCTTTTTCCTGCTCCTCTTAGCATGATAAAGAAGATTCAAAGAGAGTGAGATGCCAGCTCCTTTCATTCAGTCAGTAGCTTCAAACATTTCTGGTATATGAATAACATGATGTTTTTCAATGGCAAAAATCAATGAATATTTTAAATGCACAAACAGTGATTTCTCCGCATTGCAAGGTGCAATTCTGAAATTTTTTGCTTTTTCCTGCTCCTCTTTGCATGATAAAGAAGATTTAAAGAGAGCGAGATGCCAGCTCCTTTCGTTCAGTCAGTAGCTTCAATCATTTCTGGACGTTTTTCAATGGCAAAAATCATTGAATATTGTAAATGCACAAACATTAATTTCTCTGCATTGCAAGGTGCAATTCTGAAATTTTTTACTTTTTCCTGCTCCTCTTAGCATGATAAAGAAGATTCAAAGAGAGTGAGATGCCAGCTCCTTTCATTCAGTCAGTAGCTTCAATCATTTCTGGTATATGAATAACATGATGTTTTTCAATGGCAAAAATCAATGAATATTGTAAATGCACAAACAGTAATTTCTCCGCATTGCAAGGTGCAATTCTGAAATTTTTTACTTTTTCCTGCTCCTCTTAGCATGATAAAGAAGATTCAAAGAGAGTGAGATGCCAGCTCTTTCATTCAGTCAGTAGCTTCAATCATTTCTGGTATATGAATAACGATGTTTTTCAATGGCAAAAATCAATGAATATAGTAAATGCACAAACAGTAATTTCTCCGCATTGCAAGGTGCAATTCTGAAATTTTTTGCTTTTTCCTGCTCCTCTTAGCATGATAAAGAAGATTCAAAGAGAGTGAGATGCCAGCTCCTTTCATTCAGTCAGTAGCTTCAATCATTTCTGGACGTTTTTCAATGGCAAAAATCAATGAATATTGTAAATGCACAAACAGTAATTTCTCCGCATTGCAAGGTGCAATTCTGAAATTTTTTGCTTTTTCGTGCTCCTCTTAGCATGATAAACAAGATTCAAAGAGAGTGAGATGCCAGCTCCTTTCATTCAGTCAGTAGCTTCAATCATTTCTGGACGTTTTTCAATGGCAAAAATCATTGAATATTGTAAATGCACAAACAGTAATTTCTCCGCATTGCAAGGTGCAATTCTGAAATTTTTTACTTTTTCCTGCTCCTCTTAGCATGATAAAGAAGATTCAAAGAGAGTGAGATGCCAGCTCCTTTCATTCAGTCAGTAGCTTCAATCATTTCTGGTATATGAATAACATGATGTTTTTCAATCGCAAAAATCAATGAATATTGTAAATGCACAAACAGTAATTTCTCCGCATTGCAAGGTGCAATTCTGAAATTTTTTGCTTTTTCCTGCTCCTCTTAGCATGATAAAGAAGATTCAAAGAGAGTGAGATGCCAGCTCCTTTCATTCAGTCAGTAGCTTCAATCATTTCTGGACGTTTTTCAATGGCAAAAATCAATGAATATTGTAAATGCACAAACAGTAATTTCTCCACATTGCAAGGTGCAATTCTGAAATTTTTTGCTTTTTCCTGCTCCTCTTAGCATGATAAAGAAGATTCAAAGAGAGTGAGATGCCAGCTCCTTTCATTCAGTCAGTAGCTTCAATCATTTCTGGACATTTTTCAATGGCAAAAATCAATGAATATTGTAAATGCACAAACAGTAATTTCTCCGCATTGCAAGGTGCAATTCTGAAATTTTTTGCTTTTTCCTGCTCCTCTTAGCATGATAAAGAAGATTCAGAGAGAGTGAGATGCCAGCTCCTTTCATTCAGTCAGTAGCTTCAATCATTTCTGGACGTTTTTCAATGGCAAAAATCAATGAATATTGTAAATGCACAAACAGTAATTTCTCCGCATTGCAAGGTGCAATTCTGAAATTTTTTGCTTTTTCCTGCTCCTCTTAGCATGATAAAGAAGATTCAAAGAGAGTGAGGTGCCAGCTCCTTTCATTCAGTCAGGAGCTTCAAACATTTCTGGTATATGAATAACATGTTTTTCAATGGCAAAAATCAATGAATATTGTAAATGCACAAACAGTAATTTCTCGTCATTGCAAGGTGCAATTTTGAAATTTTTTGCTTTTTCCTGCTACTCTTAGCATGATAAAGAAGATTCAAAGAGAGTGAGATGCCAGCTCCTTTCATTCAGTCAGTAGCTTCAATCATTTCTGGACGTTTTTCAATGGCAAAAATCAATGAATATTGTAAATGCACAAACAGTAATTTCTCCGCATTGCAAGGTGCAATTCTGAAATTTTTTGCTTTTTCCTGCTCCTCTTAGCATGATAAAGAAGATTCAAAGAGAGTGAGATGCCAGCTCCTTTCATTCAGTCAGTAGCTTCAATCATTTCTGGACGTTTTTCAATGGCAAAAATCAATGAATATTGTAAATGCACAAACTGTAATTTCTCCGCATTGCAAGGTGCAATTCTGAAATTTTTTGCTTTTTCCTGCTCCTCTTAGCATGATAAAGAAGATTCAAAGAGAGTGAGATGCCAGCTCCTTTCATTCAGTCAGTAGCTTCAATCATTTCTGGACGTTTTTCAATGGCAAAAATCAATGAATATTGTAAATGCACAAACAGTAATTTCTCCGCATTGCAAGGTGCAATTCTGAAATTTTTTGCTTTTTCCTGCTCCTCTTAGCATGATAAAGAAGTTTCAGAGAGAGTGAGATGCCAGCTCCTTTCATTCAGTCAGTAGCTTCAATCATTTCTGGACGTTTTTCAATGGCAAAAATCAATGAATATTGTAAATGCACAAACAGTAATTTCTCCGCATTGCAAGGTGCAATTCTGAAATTTTTTGCTTTTTCCTGCTCCTCTTAGCATGATAAAGAAGATTCAAAGAGAGTGAGATGTCAGCTCCTTTCATTCAGTAAGTAGCTTCAAACATTTCTGGTATATGAATAACATGATGTTTTTCAATGGCAAAAATCAATGAATATTGTAAATGCACAAACAGTAATTTCTCCGCATTGCAAGGTGCAATTCTGAAATTTTTTGCTTTTTCCTGCTCCTCTTAGCATGATAAAGAAGATTCAAAGAGAGTGAGATGCCAGCTCCTTTCATTCAGTCAGTAGCTTCAATCATTTCTGGTATATGAATAACATGATGTTTTTCAATGGCAAAAATCAATGAATTTTGTAAATGCACAAACAGTAATTTCTCAGCATTGCAAGGTGCAATTCTGAAATTTTTTGCTTTTTCCTGCTCCTCTTAGCATGATAAAGAAGATTCAAAGAGAGTGAGATGCCAGCTCCTTTCATTGTCAGTAGCTTCAATCATTTCTGGACGTTTTCCAATGGCAAAAATCAATGAATATTGTAAATGCACAAACAGTAATTTCTCCGCATTGCAAGGTGCAATTCTGAAATTTTTTGCTTTTTCCTGCTCCTCTTAGCATTATGAAGAAGATTCAAAGAGAGTGAGATACCAGCTCCTTTCATTCAGTCAGTAGCTTCAAACATTTCTGGTATATGAATAACATGATGTTTTTCAATGGCAAAAATCAATGAATTTTGTAAATGCACAAACAGTAATTTCTCCGCATTGCAAGGCGCAATTCTGAAATTTTTTGCTTTTTCCTGCTCCTCTTAGCATGATAAAGAAGATTCAAAGAGAGTGAGATGCCAGCTCCTTTCATTCAGTCAGTAGCTTCAATCATTTCTGGACATTTTTCAATGGCAAAAATCAATGAATATTGTAAATGCACAAACAGTAATTTCTCCGCATTGCAAGGTGCAATTCTGAAATTTTTTGCTTTTTCCTGCTCCTCTTAGCATGATAAAGAAGATTCAAAGAGAGTGAGATGCCAGCTCCTTTCATTCAGTCAGTAGCTTCAATCATTTCTGGACGTTTTTCAATGGCAAAAATCAATGAATATTGTAAATGCACAAACAGTAATTTCTCCGCATTGCAAGGTGCAATTCTGAAATTTTTTGCTTTTTCCTGCTCCTCTTAGCATGATAAAGAAGATTCAAAGAGAGTGAGGTGCCAGCTCCTTTCATTCAGTCAGGAGCTTCAAACATTTCTGGTATATGAATAACATGTTTTTCAATGGCAAAAATCAATGAATATTGTAAATGCACAAACAGTAATTTCTCCGCATTGCAAGGTGCAATTCTGAAATTTTTTGCTTTTTCCTGCTCCTCTTAGCATGATAAAGAAGATTCAAAGAGAGTGAGATGCCAGCTCCTTTCATTCAGTCAGTAGCTTCAATCATTTCTGGACGTTTTTCAATGGCAAAAATCAATGAATATTGTAAATGCACAAACAGTAATTTCTCCGCATTGCAAGGTGCAATTCTGAAATTTTTTGCTTTTTCCTGCTCCTCTTAGCATGATAAAGAAGATTCAAAGAGAGTGAGATGCCAGCTCCTTTCATTCAGTCAGTAGCTTCAATCATTTCTGGACGTTTTTCAATGGCAAAAATCAATGAATATTGTAAATGCACAAACAGTAATTTCTCCGCATTGCAAGGTGCAATTCTGAAATTTTTTGCTTTTTCCTGCTCCTCTTAGCATGATAAAGAAGATTCAAAGAGAGTGAGATGCCAGCTCCTTTCATTCAGTCAGTAGCTTCAATCATTTCTGGACGTTTTTCAATGGCAAAAATCAATGAATATTGTAAATGCACAAACAGTAATTTCTCCGCATTGCAAGGTGCAATTCTGAAATTTTTTGCTTTTTCCTGCTCCTCTTAGCATGATAAAGAAGATTCAAAGAGAGTGAGATGTCAGCTCCTTTCATTCAGTCAGTAGCTTCAAACATTTCTGGTATATGAATAACATGATGTTTTTCAATGGCAAAAATCAATGAATATTGTAAATGCACAAACAGTAATTTCTCCGCATTGCAAGGTGCAATTCTGAAATTTTTTGCTTTTTCCTGCTCCTCTTAGCATGATAAAGAAGATTCAAAGAGAGTGAGATGCCAGCTCCTTTCATTCAGTCAGTAGCTTCAATCATTTCTGGTATATGAATAACATGATGTTTTTCAATGGCAAAAATCAATGAATTTTGTAAATGCACAAACAGTAATTTCTCAGCATTGCAAGGTGCAATTCTGAAATTTTTTGCTTTTTCCTGCTCCTCTTAGCATGATAAAGAAGATTCAAAGAGAGTGAGAAGCCAGCTCCTTTCATTGTCAGTAGCTTCAATCATTTCTTGACGTTTTTCAATGGCAAAAATCAATGAATATTGTAAATGCACAAACAGTAATTTCTCCGCATTGCAAGGTGCAATTCTGAAATTTTTTACTTTTTCCTGCTCCTCTTAGCATGATAAAGAAGATTCAAAGAGAGTGAGATGCCAGCTCCTTTCATTCAGTCAGTAGCTTCAATCATTTCTGGTATATGAATAACATGATGTTTTTCAATCGCAAAAATCAATGAATATTGTAAATGCACAAACAGTAATTTCTCCGCATTGCAAGGTGCAATTCTGAAATTTTTTGCTTTTTCCTGCTCCTCTTAGCATGATAAAGAAGATTCAAAGAGAGTGAGATGCCAGCTCCTTTCATTCAGTCAGTAGCTTCAATCATTTCTGGACGTTTTTCAATGGCAAAAATCAATGAATATTGTAAATGCACAAACAGTAATTTCTCCACATTGCAAGGTGCAATTCTGAAATTTTTTGCTTTTTCCTGCTCCTCTTAGCATGATAAAGAAGATTCAAAGAGAGTGAGATGCCAGCTCCTTTCATTCAGTCAGTAGCTTCAATCATTTCTGGACATTTTTCAATGGCAAAAATCAATGAATATTGTAAATGCACAAACAGTAATTTCTCCGCATTGCAAGGTGCAATTCTGAAATTTTTTGCTTTTTCCTGCTCCTCTTAGCATGATAAAGAAGATTCAGAGAGAGTGAGATGCCAGCTCCTTTCATTCAGTCAGTAGCTTCAATCATTTCTGGACGTTTTTCAATGGCAAAAATCAATGAATATTGTAAATGCACAAACAGTAATTTCTCCGCATTGCAAGGTGCAATTCTGAAATTTTTTGCTTTTTCCTGCTCCTCTTAGCATGATAAAGAAGATTCAAAGAGAGTGAGGTGCCAGCTCCTTTCATTCAGTCAGGAGCTTCAAACATTTCTGGTATATGAATAACATGTTTTTCAATGGCAAAAATCAATGAATATTGTAAATGCACAAACAGTAATTTCTCGTCATTGCAAGGTGCAATTTTGAAATTTTTTGCTTTTTCCTGCTACTCTTAGCATGATAAAGAAGATTCAAAGAGAGTGAGATGCCAGCTCCTTTCATTCAGTCAGTAGCTTCAATCATTTCTGGACGTTTTTCAATGGCAAAAATCAATGAATATTGTAAATGCACAAACAGTAATTTCTCCGCATTGCAAGGTGCAATTCTGAAATTTTTTGCTTTTTCCTGCTCCTCTTAGCATGATAAAGAAGATTCAAAGAGAGTGAGATGCCAGCTCCTTTCATTCAGTCAGTAGCTTCAATCATTTCTGGACGTTTTTCAATGGCAAAAATCAATGAATATTGTAAATGCACAAACTGTAATTTCTCCGCATTGCAAGGTGCAATTCTGAAATTTTTTGCTTTTTCCTGCTCCTCTTAGCATGATAAAGAAGATTCAAAGAGAGTGAGATGCCAGCTCCTTTCATTCAGTCAGTAGCTTCAATCATTTCTGGACGTTTTTCAATGGCAAAAATCAATGAATATTGTAAATGCACAAACAGTAATTTCTCCGCATTGCAAGGTGCAATTCTGAAATTTTTTGCTTTTTCCTGCTCCTCTTAGCATGATAAAGAAGTTTCAGAGAGAGTGAGATGCCAGCTCCTTTCATTCAGTCAGTAGCTTCAATCATTTCTGGACGTTTTTCAATGGCAAAAATCAATGAATATTGTAAATGCACAAACAGTAATTTCTCCGCATTGCAAGGTGCAATTCTGAAATTTTTTGCTTTTTCCTGCTCCTCTTAGCATGATAAAGAAGATTCAAAGAGAGTGAGATGTCAGCTCCTTTCATTCAGTAAGTAGCTTCAAACATTTCTGGTATATGAATAACATGATGTTTTTCAATGGCAAAAATCAATGAATATTGTAAATGCACAAACAGTAATTTCTCCGCATTGCAAGGTGCAATTCTGAAATTTTTTGCTTTTTCCTGCTCCTCTTAGCATGATAAAGAAGATTCAAAGAGAGTGAGATGCCAGCTCCTTTCATTCAGTCAGTAGCTTCAATCATTTCTGGTATATGAATAACATGATGTTTTTCAATGGCAAAAATCAATGAATTTTGTAAATGCACAAACAGTAATTTCTCAGCATTGCAAGGTGCAATTCTGAAATTTTTTGCTTTTTCCTGCTCCTCTTAGCATGATAAAGAAGATTCAAAGAGAGTGAGATGCCAGCTCCTTTCATTGTCAGTAGCTTCAATCATTTCTGGACGTTTTCCAATGGCAAAAATCAATGAATATTGTAAATGCACAAACAGTAATTTCTCCGCATTGCAAGGTGCAATTCTGAAATTTTTTGCTTTTTCCTGCTCCTCTTAGCATTATGAAGAAGATTCAAAGAGAGTGAGATACCAGCTCCTTTCATTCAGTCAGTAGCTTCAAACATTTCTGGTATATGAATAACATGATGTTTTTCAATGGCAAAAATCAATGAATTTTGTAAATGCACAAACAGTAATTTCTCCGCATTGCAAGGCGCAATTCTGAAATTTTTTGCTTTTTCCTGCTCCTCTTAGCATGATAAAGAAGATTCAAAGAGAGTGAGATGCCAGCTCCTTTCATTCAGTCAGTAGCTTCAATCATTTCTGGACATTTTTCAATGGCAAAAATCAATGAATATTGTAAATGCACAAACAGTAATTTCTCCGCATTGCAAGGTGCAATTCTGAAATTTTTTGCTTTTTCCTGCTCCTCTTAGCATGATAAAGAAGATTCAAAGAGAGTGAGATGCCAGCTCCTTTCATTCAGTCAGTAGCTTCAATCATTTCTGGACGTTTTTCAATGGCAAAAATCAATGAATATTGTAAATGCACAAACAGTAATTTCTCCGCATTGCAAGGTGCAATTCTGAAATTTTTTGCTTTTTCCTGCTCCTCTTAGCATGATAAAGAAGATTCAAAGAGAGTGAGGTGCCAGCTCCTTTCATTCAGTCAGGAGCTTCAAACATTTCTGGTATATGAATAACATGTTTTTCAATGGCAAAAATCAATGAATATTGTAAATGCACAAACAGTAATTTCTCCGCATTGCAAGGTGCAATTCTGAAATTTTTTGCTTTTTCCTGCTCCTCTTAGCATGATAAAGAAGATTCAAAGAGAGTGAGATGCCAGCTCCTTTCATTCAGTCAGTAGCTTCAATCATTTCTGGACGTTTTTCAATGGCAAAAATCAATGAATAGTGTAAATGCACAAACAGTAATTTCTCCGCATTGCAAGGTGCAATTCTGAAATTTTTTGCTTTTTCCTGCTCCTCTTAGCATGATAAAGAAGATTCAAAGAGAGTGAGATGCCAGCTCCTTTCATTCAGTCAGTAGCTTCAATCATTTCTGGACGTTTTTCAATGGCAAAAATCAATGAATATTGTAAATGCACAAACAGTAATTTCTCCGCATTGCAAGGTGCAATTCTGAAATTTTTTGCTTTTTCCTGCTCCTCTTAGCATGATAAAGAAGATTCAAAGAGAGTGAGATGCCAGCTCCTTTCATTCAGTCAGTAGCTTCAATCATTTCTGGACGTTTTTCAATGGCAAAAATCAATGAATATTGTAAATGCACAAACAGTAATTTCTCCGCATTGCAAGGTGCAATTCTGAAATTTTTTGCTTTTTCCTGCTCCTCTTAGCATGATAAAGAAGATTCAAAGAGAGTGAGATGTCAGCTCCTTTCATTCAGTCAGTAGCTTCAAACATTTCTGGTATATGAATAACATGATGTTTTTCAATGGCAAAAATCAATGAATATTGTAAATGCACAAACAGTAATTTCTCCGCATTGCAAGGTGCAATTCTGAAATTTTTTGCTTTTTCCTGCTCCTCTTAGCATGATAAAGAAGATTCAAAGAGAGTGAGATGCCAGCTCCTTTCATTCAGTCAGTAGCTTCAATCATTTCTGGTATATGAATAACATGATGTTTTTCAATGGCAAAAATCAATGAATTTTGTAAATGCACAAACAGTAATTTCTCAGCATTGCAAGGTGCAATTCTGAAATTTTTTGCTTTTTCCTGCTCCTCTTAGCATGATAAAGAAGATTCAAAGAGAGTGAGAAGCCAGCTCCTTTCATTGTCAGTAGCTTCAATCATTTCTTGACGTTTTTCAATGGCAAAAATCAATGAATATTGTAAATGCACAAACAGTAATTTCTCCGCATTGCAAGGTGCAATTCTGAAATTTTTTGCTTTTTCCTGCTCCTCTTAGCATTATGAAGAAGATTCAAAGAGAGTGAGATACCAGCTCCTTTCATTCAGTCAGTAGCTTCAAACATTTCTGGTATATGAATAACATGATGTTTTTCAATGGCAAAAATCAATGAATATTGTAAATGCACAAACAGTAATTTCTCCGCATTGCAAGGTGCAATTCTAAAATTTTTTGCTTTTTCTTGCTCCTCTTAGCATGATAAAGTAGATTCAAAGAGAGTGAGATGCCAGCTCCTTTCGTTCAGTCAGTAGCTTCAGTCATTTCTGGACGTTTTTCAATGGCAAAAATCATTGAATATTGTAAATGCACAAACAGTAATTTCTCCGCATTGCAAGGTGCAATTCTGAAATTTTTTACTTTTTCCTGCTCCTCTTAGCATGATAAAGAAGATTCAAAGAGAGTGAGATGCCAGCTCCTTTCATTCAGTCAGTAGTTTCAATCATTTCTGGACGTTTTTCAATTGCAAAAATCAATGAATATTGTAAATGCACAAACAGTAATTTCTCCGCATTGCAAGGTGCAATTCTGAAATTTTTTGCTTTTTCCTGCTCCTCTTAGCATGATAAAGAAGATTCAAAGAGAGTGAGATGCCAGCTCCTTTCATTCAGTCAGTAGCTTCAATCATTTCTGGACTTTTTTCAATGGCAAAAATCAATGAATATTGTAAATGCACAAACAGTAATTTCTCCGCATTGCAAGGTGCAATTCTGAAATTTTTTGCTTTTTCCTGCTCCTCTTAGCATGATAAAGAAGATTCAAAGAGAGTGAGATGCCAGCTCCTTTCCTTCAGTCAGTAGCTTCAATCATTTCTGGTATATGAATAACATGATGTTTTTCAATGGCAAAAATCAATGAATTTTGTAAATGCACAAACAGTAATTTCTCCGCATTGCAAGGCGCAATTCTGAAATTTTTTGCTTTTTCCTGCTCCTCTTAGCATGATAAAGAAGATTCAAAGAGAGTGAGATGCCAGCTCCTTTCATTCAGTCAGTAGCTTCAATCATTTCTGGACATTTTTCAATGGCAAAAATCAATGAATATTGTAAATGCACAAACAGTAATTTCTCCGCATTGCAAGGTGCAATTCTGAAATTTTTTGCTTTTTCCTGCTCCTCTAAGCATGATAAAGAAGATTCAAAGAGAGTGAGATGCCAGCTCCTTTCATTCAGTCAGTAGCTTCAATCATTTCTGGACGTTTTTCAATGGCAAAAATCAATGAATATTGTAAATGCACAAACAGTAATTTCTCCGCATTGCAAGGTGCAATTCTGAAATTTTTTGCTTTTTCCTGCTCCTCTTAGCATGATAAAGAAGATTCAAAGAGAGTGAGATGCCAGCTCCTTTCATTCAGTCAGGAGCTTCAAACATTTCTGGTATATGAATAACATGTTTTTCAATGTCAAAAATCAATGAATATTGTAAATGCACAAACAGTAATTTCTCCGCATTGCAAGGTGCAATTCTGAAATTTTTTGCTTTTTCCTTCTCCTCTTAGCATGATAAAGAAGATTCAAAGAGAGTGAGATGCCAGCTCCTTTCATTCAGTCAGTAGCTTCAATCATTTCTGGACGTTTTTCAATGGCAAAAATCAATGAATATTGTAAATGCACAAATAGTAATTACTCCGCATTGCAAGGTGCAATTCTGAAATTTTTTGCTTTTTCCTGCTCCTCTTAGCATGATAAAGAAGACTCAAAGAGAGTGAGATGCCAGCTCCTTTTATTCAGTCAGTAGCTTCAATCATTTCTGGACGTTTTTCAATGGCAAAAATCAATGAATATTGTAAATGCACAAACTGTAATTTCTCCGCATTGCAAGGTGCAATTCTGAAATTTTTTGCTTTTTCCTGCTCCTCTTAGCATGATAAAGAAGATTCAAAGAGAGTGAGATGCCAGCTCCTTTCATTCAGTCAGTAGCTTCAATCATTTCTGGACGTTTTTCAATGGCAAAAATCAATGAATATTGTAAATGCACAAACAGTAATTTCTCCGCATTGCAAGGTGCAATTCTGAAATTTTTTGCTTTTTCCTGCTCCTCTTAGCATGATAAAGAAGATTCAAAGAGAGTGAGATGCCAGCTCCTTTCATTCAGTCAGTAGCTTCAATCATTTCTGGACGTTTTTCAATGGCAAAAATCAATGAATATTGTAAATGCACAAACAGTAATTTCTCCGCATTGCAAGGTGCAATTCTGAAATTTTTTGCTTTTTCCTGCTCCTCTTAGCATGATAAAGAAGATTCAAAGAGAGTGAGATGTCAGTTCCTTTCATTCAGTCAGTAGCTTCAAACATTTCTGGTATATGAATAACATGATGTTTTTCAATGGCAAAAATCAATGAATATTGTAAATGCACAAACAGTAATTTCTCCGCATTGCAAGGTAAAATTCTGAAATTTTTTGCTTTTTCCTGCTCCTCTTAGCCATGATAAAGAAGATTCAAAGAGAGTGAGATGCCAGCTCCTTTCATTCAGTCAGTAGCTTCAATCATTTCTGGTATATGAATAACATGATGTTTTTCAATGGTAAAAATCAATGAATTTTGTAAATGCACAAACAGTAATTTCTCAGCATTGCAAGGTGCAATTCTGAAATTTTTTGCTTTTTCCTGCTCCTCTTAGCATGATAAAGAAGATTCAAAGAGAGTGAGATGCCAGCTCCTTTCATTGTCAGTAGCTTCAATCATTTCTGGACGTTTTTCAATGGCAAAAATCAATGAATATTGTAAATGCACAAACAGTAATTTCTCCGCATTGCAAGGCGCAATTCTGAAATTTTTTGCTTTTTCCTGCTCCTCTTAGCATTATGAAGAAGATTCAAAGAGTGAGATACCAGCTCGTTTCATTAAGTCAGTAGCTTCAAACATTTCTGGTATATGAATAACATGATGTTTTTCAATGGCAAAAATCAATGAATATTGTAAATGCACAAACAGTAATTTCTCCGCATTGCAAGGTGCAATTCTGAAATTTTTTGCTTTTTCCTGCTCCTCTTAGCATGATAAAGAAGATTCAAAGAGAGTGAGATGCCAGCTCCTTTCGTTCAGTCAGTAGCTTCAATCATTTCTGGACGTTTTTCAATGGCAAAAATCATTGAATATTGTAAATGCACAAACAGTAATTTCTCCGCATTGCAAGGTGCAATTCTGAAATTTTTTACTTTTTCCTGCTCCTCTTAGCATGATAAAGAAGATTCAAAGAGAGTGAGATGCCAGCTCCTTTCATTCAGTCAGTAGCTTCAATCATTTCTGGTATATGAATAACATGATGTTTTTCAATCGCAAAAATCAATGAATATTGTAAATGCACAAACAGTAATTTCTCCGCATTGCAAGGAGCAATTCTGAAATTTTTTGCTTTTTCCTGCTCCTCTTAGCATGATAAAGAAGATTCAAAGAGAGTGAGATGCCAGCTCCTTTCATTCAGTCAGTAGCTTCAATCATTTCTGGACGTTTTTCAATGGCAAAAATCAATGAATATTGTAAATGCACAAACAGTAATTTCTCCGCATTGCAAGGTGCAATTCTGAAATTTTTTGCTTTTTCCTGCTCCTCTTAGCATGATAAAGAAGATTCAAAGAGAGTGAGATGCCAGCTCCTTTCCTTCAGTCAGTAGCGTCAATCATTCCTGGCATATGAATAACATGATGTTTTTCAATGGCAAAAATCAATGAATTTTGTAAATGCACAAACAGTAATTTCTCCGCATTGCAAGGCGCAATTCTGAAATTTTTTGCTTTTTCCTGCTCCTCTTAGCATGATAAAGAAGATTCAAAGAGAGTGAGATGCCAGCTCCTTTCATTCAGTCAGTAGCTTCAATCATTTCTGGACATTTTTCAATGGCAAAAATCAATGAATATTGTAAATGCACAAACAGTAATTTCTCGGCATTGCAAGGTGCAATTCTGAAATTTTTTGCTTTTTCCTGCTCCTCTTAGCATGATAAAGAAGATTCAAAGAGAATGAGATGCCAGCTCCTTTCATTCAGTCAGTAGCTTCAATCATTTCTGGACGTTTTTCAATGGCAAAAATCAATGAATATTGTAAATGCACAAACAGTAATTTCTCCGCATTGCAAGGTGCAATTCTGAAATTTTTTGCTTTTTCCTGCTCCTCTTAGCATGATAAAGAAGATTCAAAGAGAGTGAGATGTCAGTTCCTTTCATTCAGTCAGTAGCTTCAAACATTTCTGGTATATGAATAACATGATGTTTTTCAAAGGCAAAAATCAATGAATATTGTAAATGCACAAACAGTAATTTCTCCGCATTGCAAGGTGCAATTCTGAAATTTTTTGCTTTTTCCTGCTCCTCTTAGCCATGATAAAGAAGATTCAAAGAGAGTGAGATGCCAGCTCCTTTCATTCAGTCAGTAGCTTCAATCATTTCTGGTATATGAATAACATGATGTTTTTCAATGGTAAAAATCAATGAATTTTGTATATGCACAAACAGTAATTTCTCAGCATTGCAAGGTGCAATTCTGAAATTTTTTGCTTTTTCCTGCTCCTCTTAGCATGATAAAGAAGATTCAAAGAGAGTGAGATGCCAGCTCCTTTCATTGTCAGTAGCTTCAATCATTTCTGGACGTTTTTCAATGGCAAAAATCAATGAATATTGTAAATGCACAAACAGTAATTTCTCCGCATTGCAAGGCGCAATTCTGAAATTTTTTGCTTTTTCCTGCTCCTCTTAGCATTATGAAGAAGATTCAAAGAGTGAGATACCAGCTCCTTTCATTAAGTCAGTAGCTTCAAACATTTCTGGTATATGAATAACATGATGTTTTTCAATGGCAAAAATCAATGAATATTGTAAATGCACAAACAGTAATTTCTCCGCATTGCAAGGTGCAATTCTGAAATTTTTTGCTTTTTCCTGCTCCTCTTAGCATGATAAAGAAGATTCAAAGAGAGTGAGATGCCAGCTCCTTTCGTTCAGTCAGTAGCTTCAATCATTTCTGGACGTTTTTCAATGGCAAAAATCATTGAATATTGTAAATGCACAAACAGTAATTTCTCCGCATTGCAAGGTGCAATTCTGAAATTTTTTACTTTTTCCTGCTCCTCTTAGCATGATAAAGAAGATTCAAAGAGAGTGAGATGCCAGCTCCTTTCATTCAGTCAGTAGCTTCAATCATTTCTGGTATATGAATAACATGATGTTTTTCAATCGCAAAAATCAATGAATATTGTAAATGCACAAACAGTAATTTCTCCGCATTGCAAGGAGCAATTCTGAAATTTTTTGCTTTTTCCTGCTCCTCTTAGCATGATAAAGAAGATTCAAAGAGAGTGAGATGCCAGCTCCTTTCATTCAGTCAGTAGCTTCAATCATTTCTGGACGTTTTTCAATGGCAAAAATCAATGAATATTGTAAATGCACAAACAGTAATTTCTCCGCATTGCAAGGTGCAATTCTGAAATTTTTTGCTTTTTCCTGCTCCTCTTAGCATGATAAAGAAGATTCAAAGAGAGTGAGATGCCAGCTCCTTTCCTTCAGTCAGTAGCGTCAATCATTCCTGGCATATGAATAACATGATGTTTTTCAATGGCAAAAATCAATGAATTTTGTAAATGCACAAACAGTAATTTCTCCGCATTGCAAGGCGCAATTCTGAAATTTTTTGCTTTTTCCTGCTCCTCTTAGCATGATAAAGAAGATTCAAAGAGAGTGAGATGCCAGCTCCTTTCATTCAGTCAGTAGCTTCAATCATTTCTGGACATTTTTCAATGGCAAAAATCAATGAATATTGTAAATGCACAAACAGTAATTTCTCGGCATTGCAAGGTGCAATTCTGAAATTTTTTGCTTTTTCCTGCTCCTCTTAGCATGATAAAGAAGATTCAAAGAGAATGAGATGACAGCTCCTTTCATTCAGTCAGTAGCTTCAATCATTTCTGGACGTTTTTCAATGGCAAAAATCAATGAATATTGTAAATGCACAAACAGTAATTTCTCCGCATTGCAAGGTGCAATTCTGAAATTTTTTGCTTTTTCCTGCTCCTCTTAGCATGATAAAGAAGATTCAAAGAGAGTGAGGTGCCAGATCCTTTCATTCAGTCAGGAGCTTCAAACATTTCTGGTATATGAATAACATATTTTTCAATGGCAAAAATCAATGAATATTGTAAATGCACAAACAGTAATTTCTCCGCATTGCAAGGTGCAATTCTGAAATTTTTTGCTTTTTCCTGCTCCTCTTAGCATGATAAAGAAGATTCAAAGAGAGTGAGATGCCAGCTCCTTTCATTCAGTCAGTAGCTTAAATCATTTCTGGACGTTTTTCAATGGCAAAAATCAATGAATATTGTAAATGCACAAACAGTAATTTCTCCGCATTGCAAGGTGCAATTCTGAAATTTTTTGCTTTTTCCTGCTCCTCTTAGCATGATAAAGAAGATTCAAAGAGAGTGAGATGCCAGCTCCTTTCATTCAGTCAGTAGCTTCAATCATTTCTGGACGTTTTTCAATGGCAAAAATCAATGAATATTGTAAATGCACAAACAGTAATTTCTCCGCATTGCAAGGTGCAATTCTGAAATTTTTTGCTTTTTCCTGCTCCTCTTAGCATGATAAACAAGATTCAAAGAGAGTGAGATGCCAGCTCCTTTCATTCAGTCAGTAGCTTCAATCATTTCTGGACGTTTTTCAATGGCAAAAATCATTGAATATTGTAAATGCACAAACAGTAATTTCTCCGCATTGCAAGGTGCAATTCTGAATTTTTTTACTTTTTCCTGCTCCTCTTAGCATGATAAAGAAGATTCAAAGAGAGTGAGATGCCAGCTCCTTTCATTCAGTCAGTAGCTTCAATCATTTCTGGTATATGAATAACATGATGTTTTTCAATCGCAAAAATCAATGAATATTGTAAATGCACAAACAGTAATTTCTCCGCATTGCAAGGCGCAATTCTGAAATTTTTTGCTTTTTCCTGCTCCTCTTAGCATGATAAAGAAGATTCAAAGAGAGTGAGATGCCAGCTCCTTTCATTGTCAGTAGCTTCAATCATTTCTGGACGTTTTTCAATGGCAAAAATCAATGAATATTGTAAATGCACAAACAGTAATTTCTCCGCATTGCAAGGTGCAATTCTGAAATTTTTTGCTTTTTCCTGCTCCTCTTAGCATTATGAAGAAGATTCAAAGAGAGTGAGATACCAGCTCCTTTCATTAAGTCAGTAGCTTCAAACATTTCTGGTATATGAATAACATGATGTTTTTCAATGGCAAAAATCAATGAATATTGTAAATGCACAAACAGTAATTTCTCCGCATTGCAAGGTGCAATTCTGAAATTTTTTGCTTTTTCCTGCTCCTCTTAGCATGATAAAGAAGATTCAAAGAGAGTGAGATGCCAGCTCCTTTCGTTCAGTCAGTAGCTTCAATCATTTCTGGACGTTTTTCAATGGCAAAAATCATTGAATATTGTAAATGCACAAACAGTAATTTCTCCGCATTGCAAGGTGCAATTCTGAAATTTTTTACTTTTTCCTGCTCCTCTTAGCATGATAAAGAAGATTCAAAGAGAGTGAGATGCCAGCTCCTTTCATTCAGTCAGTAGCTTCAATCATTTCTGGTATATGAATAACATGATGTTTTTCAATCGCAAAAATCAATGAATATTGTAAATGCACAAACAGTAATTTCTCCGCATTGCAAGGCGCAATTCTGAAATTTTTTGCTTTTTCCTGCTCCTCTTAGCATGATAAAGAAGATTCAAAGAGAGTGAGATGCCAGCTCCTTTCATTCAGTCAGTAGCTTCAATCATTTCTGGACATTTTTCAATGGCAAAAATCAATGAATATTGTAAATGCACAAACAGTAATTTCTCGGCATTGCAAGGTGCAATTCTGAAATTTTTTGCTTTTTCCTGCTCCTCTTAGCATGATAAAGAAGATTCAAAGAGAATGAGATGACAGCTCCTTTCATTCAGTCAGTAGCTTCAATCATTTCTGGACGTTTTTCAATGGCAAAAATCAATGAATATTGTAAATGCACAAACAGTAATTTCTCCGCATTGCAAGGTGCAATTCTGAAATTTTTTGCTTTTTCCTGCTCCTCTTAGCATGATAAAGAAGATTCAAAGAGAGTGAGGTGCCAGATCCTTTCATTCAGTCAGGAGCTTCAAACATTTCTGGTATATGAATAACATATTTTTCAATGGCAAAAATCAATGAATATTGTAAATGCACAAACAGTAATTTCTCCGCATTGCAAGGTGCAATTCTGAAATTTTTTGCTTTTTCCTGCTCCTCTTAGCATGATAAAGAAGATTCAAAGAGAGTGAGATGCCAGCTCCTTTCATTCAGTCAGTAGCTTAAATCATTTCTGGACGTTTTTCAATGGCAAAAATCAATGAATATTGTAAATACACAAACAGTAATTTCTCCGCATTGCAAGGTGCAATTGTGAAATTTTTTGCTTTTTCCTGCTCCTCTTAGCATGATAAAGAAGATTCAAAGAGAGTGAGATGCCAGCTCCTTTCATTCAGTCAGTAGCTTCAATCATTTCTGGACGTTTTTCAATGGCAAAAATCAATGAATATTGTAAATGCACAAACAGTAATTTCTCCGCATTGCAAGGTGCAATTCTGAATTTTTTTGCTTTTTCCTGCTCCTCTTAGCATGATAAAGAAGATTCAAAGAGAGTGAGATGCCAGCTCCTTTCATTCAGTCAGTAGCTTCAATCATTTCTGGACGTTTTTCAATGGCAAAAATCAATGAATATTGTAAATGCACAAACAGTAATTTCTCCGCATTGCAAGGTGCAATTCTGAAATTTTTTGCTTTTTCCTGCCCCTCTTAGCATGATAAAGAAGATTCAAAGAGAGTGAGGTGCCAGCTCCTTTCATTCAGTCAGGAGCTTCAAACATTTCTGGTATATGAATAACATGTTTTTCAATGGCAAAAATCAATGAATATTGTAAATGCACAAACAGTAATTTCTCCGCATTGCAAGGTGCAATTCTGAAATTTTTTGCTTTTTCCTGCTCCTCTTAGCATGATAAAGAAGATTCAAAGAGAGTGAGATGCCAGCTCCTTTCATTCAGTCAGTAGCTTCAATCATTTCTGGACGTTTTTCAATGGCAAAAATCAATGAATATTGTAAATGCACAAACAGTAATTTCTCCGCATTGCAAGGTGCAATTCTGAAATTTTTTGCTTTTTCCTGCTCCTCTTAGCATGATAAAGAAGATTCAAAGAGAGTGAGATGCCAGCTCCTTTCATTCAGTCAGTAGCTTCAATCATTTCTGGACGTTCTTCAATGGCAAAAATCAATGAATATTGTAAATGCACAAACTGTAATTTCTCCGCATTGCAAGGTGCAATTCTGAAATTTTTTGCTTTTTCCTGCTCCTCTTAGCATGATAAAGAAGATTCAAAGAGAGTGAGATGTCAGCTCCTTTCATTCAGTCAGTAGCTTCAAACATTTCTGGTATATGAATAACATGATGTTTTTCAATGGCAAAAATCAATGAATATTGTAAATGCACAAACAGTAATTTCTCCGCATTGCAAGGTGCAATTCTGAAATTTTTTGCTTTTTCCTGCTCCTCTTAGCATGATAAAGAAGATTCAAAGAGAGTGAGGTGCCAGCTCCTTTCATTCAGTCAGGAGCTTCAAACATTTCTGGTATATGAATAACATGTTTTTCAATGGCAAAAATCAATGAATATTGTAAATGCACAAACAGTAATTTCTCCGCATTGCAAGGTGCAATTCTGAAATTTTTTGCTTTTTCCTGCTCCTCTTAGCATGATAAAGAAGATTCAAAGAGAGTGAGATGCCAGCTCCTTTCATTCAGTCAGTAGCTTCAATCATTTCTGGACGTTTTTCAATGGCAAAAATCAATGAATATTGTAAATGCACAAACAGTAATTTCTCCGCATTGCAAGGTGCAATTCTGAATTTTTTTGCTTTTTCCTGCTCCTCTTAGCATGATAAAGAAGATTCAAAGAGAGTGAGATGCCAGCTCCTTTCATTCAGTCAGTAGCTTCAATCATTTCTGGACGTTCTTCAATGGCAAAAATCAATGAATATTGTAAATGCACAAACTGTAATTTCTCCGCATTGCAAGGTGCAATTCTGAATTTTTTTGCTTTTTCCTGCTCCTCTTAGCATGATAAAGAAGATTCAAAGAGAGTGAGATGCCAGCTCCTTTCATTCAGTCAGTAGCTTCAATCATTTCTGGACGTTTTTCAATGGCAAAAATCAATGAATATTGTAAATGCACAAACAGTAATTTCTCCGCATTGCAAGGTGCAATTTTGAAATTTTTTGCTTTTTCCTGCTCCTGTTAGCATGATAAAGAAGATTCAAAGAGAGTGAGATGCCAGCTCCTTTCATTCAGTCAGTAGCTTCAATCATTTCTGGACGTTTTTCAATGGCAAAAATCAATGAATATTGTAAATGCACAAACAGTAATTTCTCCGCATTGCAAGGTGCAATTCTGAAATTTTTTGCTTTTTCCTGCTCCTCTTAGCATGATAAAGAAGATTCAAAGAGAGTGAGATGTCAGCTCCTTTCATTCAGTCAGTAGCTTCAAACATTTCTGGTATATGAATAACATGATGTTTTTCAATGGCAAAAATCAATGAATATTGTAAATGCACAAACAGTAATTTCTCCGCATTGCAAGGTGCAATTCTGAAATTTTTTGCTTTTTCCTGCTCCTCTTAGCATGATAAAGAAGATTCAAAGAGAGTGAGATGCCAGCTCCTTTCATTCAGTCAGTAGCTTCAATCATTTCTGGTATATGAATAACATGATGTTTTTCAATGGCAAAAATCAATGAATTTTGTAAATGCACAAACAGTAATTTCTCAGCATTGCAAGGTGCAATTCTGAAATTTTTTGCTTTTTCCTGCTCCTCTTAGCATGATAAAGAAGATTCAAAGAGAGTGAGATGCCAGCTCCTTTCATTGTCAGTAGCTTCAATCATTTCTGGACGTTTTTTAATGGCAAAAATCAATGAATATTGTAAATGCACAAACAGTAATTTCTCCGCATTGCAAGGTGCAATTCTGAAATTTTTTGCTTTTTCCTGCTCCTCTTAGCATTATGAAGAAGATTCAAAGAGAGTGAGATACCAGCTCCTTTCATTAAGTCAGTAGCTTCAAACATTTCTGGTATATGAATAACATGATGTTTTTCAATGGCAAAAATCAATGAATATTGTAAATGCACAAACAGTAATTTCTCCGCATTGCAAGGTGCAATTCTGAAATTTTTTGCTTTTTCCTGCTCCTCTTAGCATGATAAAGAAGATTCAAAGAGAGTGAGGTGCCAGCTCCTTTCATTCAGTCAGGAGCTTCAAACATTTCTGGTATATGAATAACATGTTTTTCAATGGCAAAAATCAATGAATATTGTAAATGCACAAACAGTAATTTCTCCGCATTGCAAGGTGCAATTCTGAAATTTTTTGCTTTTTCCTGCTCCTCTTAGCATGATAAAGAAGATTCAAAGAGAGTGAGATGCCAGCTCCTTTCATTCAGTCAGTAGCTTCAATCATTTCTGGACGTTTTTCAATGGCAAAAATCAATGAATATTGTAAATGCACAAACAGTAATTTCTCCGCATTGCAAGGTGCAATTCTGAAATTTTTTGCTTTTTCCTGCTCCTCTTAGCATGATAAAGAAGATTCAAAGAGAGTGAGATGCCAGCTCCTTTCATTCAGTCAGTAGCTTCAATCATTTCTGGACGTTCTTCAATGGCAAAAATCAATGAATATTGTAAATGCACAAACTGTAATTTCTCCGCATTGCAAGGTGCAATTCTGAATTTTTTTGCTTTTTCCTGCTCCTCTTAGCATGATAAAGAAGATTCAAAGAGAGTGAGATGCCAGCTCCTTTCATTCAGTCAGTAGCTTCAATCATTTCTGGACGTTTTTCAATGGCAAAAATCAATGAATATTGTAAATGCACAAACAGTAATTTCTCCGCATTGCAAGGTGCAATTCTGAAATTTTTTGCTTTTTCCTGCTCCTCTTAGCATGATAAAGAAGATTCAAAGAGAGTGAGATGCCAGCTCCTTTCATTCAGTCAGTAGCTTCAATCATTTCTGGACGTTTTTCAATGGCAAAAATCAATGAATATTGTAAATGCACAAACAGTAATTTCTCCGCATTGCAAGGTGCAATTCTGAAATTTTTTGCTTTTTCCTGCTCCTCTTAGCATGATAAAGAAGATTCAAAGAGAGTGAGATGTCAGCTCCTTTCATTCAGTCAGTAGCTTCAAACATTTCTGGTATATGAATAACATGATGTTTTTCAATGGCAAAAATCAATGAATATTGTAAATGCACAAACATTAATTTCTCCGCATTGCAAGGTGCAATTCTGAAATTTTTTGCTTTTTCCTGCTCCTCTTAGCATGATAAAGAAGATTCAAAGAGAGTGAGATGCCAGCTCCTTTCATTCAGTCTGTAGCTTCAATCATTTCTGGTATATGAATAACATGATGTTTTTCAATGGCAAAAATCAATGAATTTTGTAAATGCACAAACAGTAATTTCTCAGCATTGCAAGGTGCAATTCTGAAATTTTTTGCTTTTTCCTGCTCCTCTTAGCATGATAAAGAAGATTCAAAGAGAGTGAGATGCCAGCTCCTTTCATTGTCAGAAGCTTCAATCATTTCTGGACGTTTTTTAATGGCAAAAATCAATGAATATTGTAAATGCACAAACAGTAATTTCTCCGCATTGCAAGGTGCAATTCTGAAATTTTTTGCTTTTTCCTGCTCCTCTTAGCATTATGAAGAAGATTCAAAGAGAGTGAGATACCAGCTCCTTTCATTAAGTCAGTAGCTTCAAACATTTCTGGTATATGAATAACATGATGTTTTTCAATCGCAAAAATCAATGAATATTGTAAATGCACAAACAGTAATTTCTCCGCATTGCAAGGTGCAATTCTGAAATTTTTTGCTTTTTCCTGCTCCTCTTAGCATGATAAAGAAGATTCAAAGAGAGTGAGATGCCAGCTCCTTTCATTCAGTCAGTAGCTTCAATCATTTCTGGACGTTTTTCAATGGCAAAAATCAATGAATATTGTAAATGCACAAACTGTAATTTCTCCGCATTGCAAGGTGCAATTCTGAAATTTTTTGCTTTTTCCTGCTCCTCTTAGCATGATAAAGAAGATTCAAAGAGAGTGAGATGCCAGCTCCTTTCCTTCAGTCAGTAGCGTCAATCATTTCTGGCATATGAATAACATGATGTTTTTCAATGGCAAAAATCAATGAATTTTGTAAATGCACAAACAGTAATTTCTCCGCATTGCAAGGCGCAATTCTGAAATTTTTTGCTTTTTCCTGCTCCTCTTAGCATGATAAAGAAGATTCAAAGAGAGTGAGATGCCAGCTCCTTTCATTCAGTCAGTAGCTTCAATCATTTCTGGACATTTTTCAATGGCAAAAATCAATGAATATTGTAAATGCACAAACAGTAATTTCTCCGCATTGCAAGGTGCAATTCTGAAATTTTTTGCTTTTTCCTGCTCCTCTTAGCATGATAAAGAACATTCAAAGAGAGTGAGATGACAGCTCCTTTCATTCAGTCAGTAGCTTCAATCATTTCTGGACGTTTTTCAATGGCAAAAATCAATGAATATTGTAAATGCACAAACAGTAATTTCTCCGCATTGCAAGGTGCAATTCTGAAATTTTTTGCTTTTCCTGCTCCTCTTAGCATGATAAAGAAGATTCAAAGAGAGTGAGATGCCAGCTCCTTTCATTCAGTCAGGAGCTTCAATCATTTCTGGACGTTTTTCAATGGCAAAAATCAATGAATATTGTAAATGCACAAACAGTAATTTCTCCGCATTGCAAGGTGCAATTCTGAAATTTTTTGCTTTTTCCTGCTCCTCTTAGCATGATAAACAAGATTCAAAGAGAGTGAGATGCCAGCTCCTTTCATTCAGTCAGTAGCTTCAATCATTTCTGGACGTTTTTCAATGGCAAAAATCATTGAATATTGTAAATGCACAAACAGTAATTTCTCCGCATTGCAAGGTGCAATTCTGAAATTTTTTACTTTTTCCTGCTCCTCTTAGCATGATAAAGAAGATTCAAAGAGAGTGAGATGCCAGCTCCTTTCATTCAGTCAGTAGCTTCAATCATTTCTGGTATATGAATAACAAGATGTTTTTCAATCGCAAAAATCAATGAATATTGTAAATGCACAAACAGTAATTTCTCCGCATTGCAAGGTGCAATTCTGAAATTTTTTGCTTTTTCCTGCTCCTCTTAGCATGATAAAGAAGATTCAAAGAGAGTGAGATGCCAGCTCCTTTCCTTCAGTCAGTAGCTTCAATCATTTCTGGTATATGAATAACATGATGTTTTTCAATGGCAAAAATCAATGAATTTTGTAAATGCACAAACAGTAATTTCTCCGCATTGCAAGGCGCAATTCTGAAATTTTTTGCTTTTTCCTGCTCCTCTTAGCATGATAAAGAAGATTCAAAGAGAGTGAGATGCCAGCTCCTTTCATTCAGTCAGTAGCTTCAATCATTTCTGGACATTTTTCAATGGCAAAAATCAATGAATATTGTAAATGCACAAACAGTAATTTCTCCGCATTGCAAGGTGCAATTCTGAAATTTTTTGCTTTTTCCTGCTCCTCTTAGCATGATAAAGAAGATTCAAAGAGAGTGAGATGCCAGCTCCTTTCATTCAGTCAGTAGCTTCAATCATTTCTGGACGTTTTTCAATGGCAAAAATCAATGAATATTGTAAATGCACAAACAGTAATTTCTCCGCATTGCAAGGTGCAATTCTGAAATTTTTTGCTTTTTCCTGCTCCACTTAGCATGATAAAGAAGATTCAAAGAGAGTGAGATGCCAGCTCCTTTCATTCAGTCAGTACCTTCAATCATTTCTGGACGTTTTTCAATGGCAAAAATCAATGAATATTGTAAATGCACAAACAGTAATTTCTCCGCATTGCAAGGTGCAATTCTGAAATTTTTTGCTTTTTCCTGCTCCTCTTAGCATGATAAAGAAGATTCAAAGAGAGTGAGATGCCAGCTCCTTTCATTCAGTCAGTAGCTTCAATCATTTCTGGACGTTTTTCAATGGCAAAAATCAATGAATATTGTAAATGCACAAACTGTAATTTCTCCGCATTGCAAGGTGCAATTCTGAAATTTTTTGCTTTTTCCTGCTCCTCTTAGCATGATAAAGAAGATTCAAAGAGAGTGAGATGCCAGCTCCTTTCATTCAGTCAGTAGCTTCAATCATTTCTGGTATATGAATAACATGATGTTTTTCAATAGCAAAAATCAATGAATATTGTAAATGCACAAACAGTAATTTCTCCGCATTGCAAGGTGCAATTCTGAAATTTTTTGCTTTTTCCTGCTCCTCTTAGCATGATAAAGAAGATTCAAAGAGAGTGAGATGCCAGCTCCTTTCATTCAGTCAGTAGCTTCAATCATTTCTGGACGTTTTTCAATGGCAAAAATCAATGAATATTGTAAATGCACAAACAGTAATTTCTCCGCATTGCAAGGTGCAATTCTGAAATTTTTTGCTTTTTCCTGCTCCTCTTAGCATGATAAACAAGATTCAAAGAGAGTGAGATGCCAGCTCCTTTCATTCAGTCAGTAGCTTCAATCATTTCTGGACGTTTTTCAATGGCAAAAATCAATGAATATTGTAAATGCACAAACAGTAATTTCTCCGCATTGCAAGGTGCAATTCTGAAATTTTTTGCTTTTTCCTGCTCCTCTTAGCATGATAAAGAAGATTCACAGAGAGTGAGATGCCAGCTCCTTTCATTCAGTCAGTAGCTTCAATCATTTCTGGTATATGAATAACATGATGTTTTTCAATGGCAAAAATCAATGAATATTGTAAATGCACAAACAGTAATTTCTCCGCATTGCAAGGTGCAATTCTGAAATTTTTTGCTTTTTCCTGCTCCTCTTAGCATGATAAAGAAGATTCAAAGAGAGTGAGATGCCAGCTCCTTTCATTCAGTCAGTAGCTTCAATCATTTCTGGACGTTTTTCAATGGCAAAAATCAATGAATATTGTAAATGCACAAACAGTAATTTCTCCGCATTGCAAGGTGCAATTCTGAAATTTTTTGCTTTTTCCTGCTCCTCTTAGCATGATAAACAAGATTCAAAGAGAGTGAGATGCCAGCTCCTTTCATTCAGTCAGTAGCTTCAATCATTTCTGGACGTTTTTCAATGGCAAAAATCATTGAATATTGTAAATGCACAAACAGTAATTTCTCCGCATTGCAAGGTGCAATTCTGAAATTTTTTACTTTTTCCTGCTCCTCTTAGCATGATAAAGAAGATTCAAAGAGAGTGAGATGCCAGCTCCTTTCATTCAGTCAGTAGCTTCAATCATTTCTGGTATATGAATAACATGATGTTTTTCAATCGCAAAAATCAATGAATATTGTAAATGCACAAACAGTAATTTCTCCGCATTGCAAGGTGCAATTCTGAAATTTTTTGCTTTTTCCTGCTCCTCTTAGCATGATAAAGAAGATTCAAAGAGAGTGAGATGCCAGCTCCTTTCATTCAGTCAGTAGCTTCAATCATTTCTGGATGTTTTTCAATGGCAAAAATCAATGAATATTGTAAATGCACAAACAGTAATTTCTCCGCATTGCAAGGTGCAATTCTGAAATTTTTTGCTTTTTCCTGCTCCTCTTAGCATGATAAAGAAGATTCAAAGAGAGTGAGATGCCAGCTCCTTTCCTTCAGTCAGTAGCTTCAATCATTTCTGGTATATGAATAACATGATGTTTTTCAATGGCAACAATCAATGAATTTTGTAAATGCACAAACAGTAATTTCTCCGCATTGCAAGGCGCAATTCTGAAATTTTTTGCTTTTTCCTGCTCCTCTTAGCATGATAAAGAAGATTCAAAGAGAGTGAGATGCCAGCTCCTTTCATTCAGTCAGTAGCTTCAATCATTTCTGGACATTTTTCAATGGCAAAAATCAATGAATATTGTAAATGCACAAACAGTAATTTCTCCGCATTGCAAGGTGCAATTCTGAAATTTTTTGCTTTTTCCTGCTCCTCTTAGCATGATAAAGAAGATTCAAAGAGAGTGAGATGCCAGCTCCTTTCATTCAGTCAGTAGCTTCAATCATTTCTGGACGTTTTTCAATGGCAAAAATCAATGAATATTGTAAATGCACAAACAGTAATTTCTCCGCATTGCAAGGTGCAATTCTGAAATTTTTTGCTTTTTCCTGCTCCTCTTAGCATGATAAAGAAGATTCAAAGAGAGTGATATTCCAGCTCCTTTCATTCAGTCAGTACCTTCAATCATTTCTGGACGTTTTTCAATGGCAAAAATCAATGAATATTGTAAATGCACAAACAGTAATTTCTCCGCATTGCAAGGTGCAATTCTGAAATTTTTTGCTTTTTCCTGCTCCTCTTAGCATGATAAAGAATATTCAAAGAGAGTGAGATGCCAGCTCCTTTCATTCAGTCAGTAGCTTCAATCATTTCTGGACGTTTTTCAATGGCAAAAATCAATGAATATTGTAAATGCACAAACTGTAATTTCTCCGCATTGCAAGGTGCAATTCTGAAATTTTTTGCTTTTTCCTGCTCCTCTTAGCATGATAAAGAAGATTCAAAGAGAGTGAGATGCCAGCTCCTTTCATTCAGTCAGTAGCTTCAATCATTTCTGGATGTTTTTCAATGGCAAAAATCAATGAATATTGTAAATGCACAAACAGTAATTTCTCCGCATTGCAAGGTGCAATTCTGAAATTTTTTGCTTTTTCCTGCTCCTCTTAGCATGATAAAGAAGATTCAAAGAGAGTGAGATGCCAGCTCCTTTCCTTCAGTCAGTAGCTTCAATCATTTCTGGTATATGAATAACATGATTTTTTTCAATGGCAAAAATCAATGAATTTTGTAAATGCACAAACAGTAATTTCTCCGCATTGCAAGGCGCAATTCTGAAATTTTTTGCTTTTTCCTGCTCCTCTTAGCATGATAAAGAAGATTCAAAGAGAGTGAGATGCCAGCTCCTTTCATTCAGTCAGTAGCTTCAATCATTTCTGGACATTTTTCAATGGCAAAAATCAATGAATATTGTAAATGCACAAACAGTAATTTCTCCGCATTGCAAGGTGCAATTCTGAAATTTTTTGCTTTTTCCTGCTCCTCTTAGCATGATAAAGAAGATTCAAAGAGAGTGAGATGCCAGCTCCTTTCATTCAGTCAGTAGCTTCAATCATTTCTGGACGTTTTTCAATGGCAAAAATCAATGAATATTGTAAATGCACAAACAGTAATTTCTCCGCATTGCAAGGTGCAATTCTGAAATTTTTTGCTTTTTCCTGCTCCTCTTAGCATGATAAAGAAGATTCAAAGAGAGTGATATTCCAGCTCCTTTCATTCAGTCAGTACCTTCAATCATTTCTGGACGTTTTTCAATGGCAAAAATCAATGAATATTGTAAATGCACAAACAGTAATTTCTCCGCATTGCAAGGTGCAATTCTGAAATTTTTTGCTTTTTCCTGCTCCTCTTAGCATGATAAAGAATATTCAAAGAGAGTGAGATGCCAGCTCCTTTCATTCAGTCAGTAGCTTCAATCATTTCTGGACGTTTTTCTATGGCAAAAATCAATGAATATTGTAAATGCACAAACTGTAATTTCTCCGCATTGCAAGGTGCAATTCTGAAATTTTTTGATTTTTCCTGCTCCTCTTAGCATGATAAAGAAGATTCAAAGAGAGTGAGATGCCAGCTCCTTTCATTCAGTCAGTAGCTTCAATCATTTCTGGTATATGAATAACATGATGTTTTTCAATAGCAAAAATCAATGAATATTGTAAATGCACAAACAGTAATTTCTCCGCATTGCAAGGTGCAATTCTGAAATTTTTTGCTTTTTCCTGCTCCTCTTAGCATGATAAAGAAGATTCAAAGAGAGTGAGATGCCAGCTCCTTTCATTCAGTCAGTAGCTTCAATCATTTCTGGACGTTTTTCAATGGCAAAAATCAATGAATATTGTAAATGCACAAACAGTAATTTCTCCGCATTGCAAGGTGCAATTCTGAAATTTTTTGCTTTTTCCTGCTCCTCTTAGCATGATAAACAAGATTCAAAGAGAGTGAGATACCAGCTCCTTTCATTCAGTCAGTAGCTTCAATCATTTCTGGACGTTTTTCAAAGGCAAAAATCATTGAATATTGTAAATGCACAAACAGTAATTTCTCCGCATTGCAAGGTGCAATTCTGAAATTTTTTACTTTTTCCTGCTCCTCTTAGCATGATAAAGAAGATTCAAAGAGAGTGAGATGCCAGCTCCTTTCATTCAGTCAGTAGCTTCAATCATTTCTGGTATATGAATAACATGATGTTTTTCAATCGCAAAAATCAATGAATATTGTAAATGCACAAACAGTAATTTCTCCGCATTGCAAGGTGCAATTCTGAAATTTTTTGCTTTTTCCTGCTCCTCTTAGCATGATAAAGAAGATTCAAAGAGAGTGAGATGCCAGCTCCTTTCATTCAGTCAGTAGCTTCAATCATTTCTGGACGTTTTTCAATGGCAAAAATCAATGAATATTGTAAATGCACAAACAGTAATTTCTCCGCATTGCAAGGTGCAATTCTGAAATTTTTTGCTTTTTCCTGCTCCTCTTAGCATGATAAAGAAGATTCAAAGAGAGTGAGATGCCAGCTCCTTTCCTTCAGTCAGTAGCTTCAATCATTTCTGGTATATGAATAACATGATGTTTTTCAATGGCAAAAATCAATGAATTTTGTAAATGCACAAACAGTAATTTCTCCGCATTGCAAGGCGCAATTCTGAAATTTTTTGCTTTTTCCTGCTCCTCTTAGCATGATAAAGAAGATTCAAAGAGAGTGAGATGCCAGCTCCTTTCATTCAGTCAGTAGCTTCAATCATTTCTGGACATTTTTCAATGGCAAAAATCAATGAATATTGTAAATGCACAAACAGTAATTTCTCCGCATTGCAAGGTGCAATTCTGAAATTTTTTGCTTTTTCCTGCTCCTCTTAGCATGATAAAGAAGATTCAAAGAGAGTGAGATGCCAGCTCCTTTCATTCAGTCAGTAGCTTCTATCATTTCTGGACGTTTTTCAATGGCAAAAATCAATGAATATTGTAAATGCACAAACAGTAATTTCTCCGCATTGCAAGGTGCAATTCTGAAATTTTTTGCTTTTTCCTGCTCCTCTTAGCATGATAAAGAAGATTCAAAGAGAGTGAGGTGCCAGCTCCTTTCATTCAGTCAGGAGCTTCAAACATTTCTGGTATATGAATAACATGTTTTTCAATGGCAAAAATCAATGAATATTGTAAATGCACAAACAGTAATTTCTCCGCACTGCAAGGTGCAATTCTGAAATTTTTTGCTTTTTCCTGCTCCTCTTAGCATGATAAAGAAGATTCAAAGAGAGTGAGATGCCAGCTCCTTTCATTCAGTCAGTAGCTTCAATCATTTCTGGACGTTTTTCAATGGCAAAAATCAATGAATATTGTAAATGCACAAACTGTAATTTCTCCGCATTGCAAGGTGCAATTCTGAAATTTTTTGCATTTTCCTGCTCCTCTTAGCATGATAAAGAAGATTCAAAGAGAGTGAGATGCCAGCTCCTTTCATTCAGTCAGTAGCTTCAATCATTTCTGGACGTTTTTCAATGGCAAAAATCAACGAATATTGTAAATGCACAAACAGTAATTTCTCCGCATTGCAAGGTGCAATTCTGAAATTTTTTGCTTTTTCCTGCTCCTCTTAGCATGATAAAGAAGATTCAAAGAGAGTGAGATGCCAGCTCCTTTCATTCAGTCAGTAGCTTCAATCATTTCTGGACGTTTTTCAATGGCAAAAATCAATGAATATTGTAAATGCACAAACAGTAATTTCTCCGCATTGCAAGGTGCAATTCTGAAATTTTTTGCTTTTTCCTGCTCCTCTTAGCATGATAAAGAAGATTCAAAGAGAGTGAGATGCCAGCTCCTTTCATTCAGTCAGTAGCTTCAATCATTTCTGGACGTTTTTCAATGGCAAAAATCAATGAATATTGTAAATGCACAAACAGTAATTTCTCCGCATTGCAAGGTGCAATTCTGAAATTTTTTGCTTTTTCCTGCTCCTCTTAGCATGATAAAGAAGATTCAAAGAGAGTGAGATGCCAGCTCCTTTCATTCAGTCAGTAGCTTCAAACATTTCTGGTATATGAATAACATGATGTTTTTCAATGGCAAAAATCAATGAATATTGTAAATGCACAAACAGTAATTTCTCCGCATTGCAAGGTGCAAGTCTGAAATTTTTTGCTTTTTCCTGCTCCTCTTAGCATGATAAAGAAGATTCAAAGAGAGTGAGATGCCAGCTCCTTTCATTCAGTCAGTAGCTTCAAACATTTCTGGTATATGAATAACATGATGTTTTTCAATGGCAAAAATCAATGAATATTGTAAATGCACAAACAGTAATTTCTCCGCATTGCAAGGTGCAAGTCTGAAATTTTTTGCTTTTTCCTGCTCCTCTTAGCATGATAAAGAAGATTCAAAGAGAGTGAGATGCCAGCTCCTTTCATTCAGTCAGTAGCTTCAATCATTTCTGGACGTTTTTCAATGGTAAAAATCAATGAATATTGTAAATGCACAAACAGTAATTTCTCCACATTGCAAGGTGCAATTCTGAAATTTTTTGCTTTTTCCTGCTCCTCTTAGCATGATAAAGAAGATTCAAAGAGAGTGAGATGCCAGCTCCTTTCATTCAGTCAGTAGCTTCAAACATTTCTGGTATATGAATAACATGATGTTTTTCAATGGCAAAAATCAATGAATATTGTAAATGCACAAACAGTAATTTCTCCGCATTTCAAGGTGCAATTCTGAAATTTTTTGCTTTTTCCTGCTCCTCTTAGCATGATAAAGAAGATTCAAAGAGAGTGAGATGCCAGCTTCTTTCATTCAGTCAGTAGCTTCAATCATTTCTGGATGTTTTTCAATGGCAAAAATCAATGAATATTGTAAATGCACAAACTGTAATTTCTCCGCATTGCAAGGTGCAATTCTGAAATTTTTTGCTTTTTCCTGCTCCTCTTAGCATGATAAAGAAGATTCAAAGAGAGTGAGATGCCAGCTCCTTTCATTCAGTCAGTAGCTTCAATCATTTCTGGACGTTTTTCAATGGCAAAAATCAATGAATATTGTAAATGCACAAACAGTAATTTCTCCGCATTGCAAGGTGCAATTCTGAAATTTTTTGCTTTTTCCTGCTCCTCTTAGCATGATAAAGAAGATTCAAAGAGAGTGAGATGCCAGCTCCTTTCATTCAGTCAGTACCTTCAATCATTTCTGGACGTTTTTCAATGGCAAAAATCAATGAATATTGTAAATGCACAAACAGTAATTTCTCCGCATTGCAAGGTGCAATTCTGAAATTTTTTGCTTTTTCCCGCTCCTCTTAGCATCATAAAGAAGATTCAAAGAGAGTGAGGTGCCAGCTCCTTTCATTCAGTCAGTAGCTTCAAACATTTCTGGTATATGAATAACATGTTTTTCAATGGCAAAAATCAATGAATATTGTAAATGCACAAACAGTAATTTCTCCGCATTGCAACGTGCAATTCTGAAATTTTTTGCTTTTTCCTGCTCCTCTTAGCATGATAAAGAAGATTCAAAGAGAGTGAGATGCCAGCTCCTTTCATTCAGTCAGTAGCTTCAATCATTTCTGGACGTTTTTCAATGGCAAAAATCAATGAATATTGTAAATGCACAAACAGTAATTTCTCCGCATTGCAAGGTGCAATTCTGAAATTTTTTGCTTTTTCCTGCTCCTCTTAGCATGATAAAGAAGATACAAAGAGAGTGAGATGCCAGCTCCTTTCATTCAGTCAGTAGCTTCAATCATTTCTGGACGTTTTTCAATGGCAAAAATCAATGAATATTGTAAATGCACAAACAGTAATTTCTCCGCATTGCAAGGTGCAATTCTGAAATTTTTTGCTTTTTCCTGCTCCTCTTAGCAGGATAAAGAAGATTCAAAGAGAGTGAGATGCCAGCTCCTTTCATTCAGTCAGTGGCTTCAAACATTTCTGGTATATGAATAACATGATGTTTTTCAATGGCAAAAATCAATGAATATTGTAAATGCACAAACAGTAATTTCTCCGCATTGCAAGGTGCAAGTCTGAAATTTTTTGCTTTTTCCTGCTCCTCTTAGCATGATAAAGAAGATTCAAAGAGAGTGAGATGCCAGCTACTTTCATTCAGTCAGTAGCTTCAATCATTTCTGGACGTTTTTCAATGGTAAAAATCAATGAATATTGTAAATGCACAAACAGTAATTTCTCCACATTGCAATGTGCAATTCTAAAATTTTTTGCTTTTTCCTGCTCCTCTTAGCATGATAAAGAAGATTCAAAGAGAGTGAGATGCCAGCTCCTTTCATTCAGTCAGTACCTTCAATCATTTCTGGACGTTTTTCAATGGCAAAAATCAATGAATATTGTAAATGCACAAACAGTAATTTCTCTGCATTGCAAGGTGCAAGTCTGAAAATTTTTGCTTTTTCCTGCTCCTCTTAGCATGATAAAGAAGATTCAAAGAGAGTGAGATGCCAGCTACTTTCATTCAGTCAGTAGCTTCAATCATTTCTGGACGTTTTTCAATGGTAAAAATCAATGAATATTGTAAATGCACAAACAGTAATTTCTCCACATTGCAAGGTGCAATTCTGAAATTTTTTGCTTTTTCCTGCTCCTCTTAGCATGATAAAGAACATTCAAAGAGAGTGAGATGCCAGCTCCTTTCATTCAGTCAGTAGCTTCAATCATTTCTGGACGTTTTTCAATGGCAAAAATCAATGAATATTGTAAATGCACAAACAGTAATTTCTCCGCATTGCAAGGTGCAATTCTGAAATTTTTTGCTTTTTCCTGCTCCTCTTAGCATGATAAAGAAGATTCAAAGAGAGTGAGATGCCAGCTCCTTTCATTCAGTCAGTACCTTCAATCATTTCTGGACGTTTTTCAATGGCAAAAATCAATGAATATTGTAAATGCACAAACAGTAATTTCTCCGCATTGCAAGGTGCAATTCTGAAATTTTTTGCTTTTTCTCGCTCCTCTTAGCATGATAAAGAAGATTCAAAGAGAGTGAGGTGCCAGCTCCTTTCATTCAGTCAGTAGCTTCAAACATTTCTGGTATATGAATAACATGTTTTTCAATGGCAAAAATCAATGAATATTGTAAATGCACAAACAGTAATTTCTCCGCATTGCAAGGTGCAATTCTGAAATTTTTTGCTTTTTCCTGCTCCTCTTAGCATGATAAAGAAGATTCAAAGAGAGTGAGATGCCAGCTCCTTTCATTCAGTCAGTAGCTTCAATCATTTCTGGACGTTTTTCAATGGCAAAAATCAATGAATATTGTAAATGCACAAACAGTAATTTCTCCGCATTGCAAGGTGCAATTCTGAAATTTTTTGCTTTTTCCTGCTCCTCTTAGCATGATAAAGAAGATTCAAAGAGAGTGAGATGCCAGCTCCTTTCATTCAGTCAGTAGCTTCAATCATTTCTGGACGTTTTTCAATGGCAAAAATCAATGAATATTGTAAATGCACAAACAGTAATTTCTCCGCATTGCAAGGTGCAATTCTGAAATTTTTTGCTTTTTCCTGCTCCTCTTAGCATGATAAAGAAGA
Organism: Phyllobates terribilis; assembly: GCF_046119375.1. NCBI lineage: Eukaryota > Metazoa > Chordata > Amphibia > Anura > Dendrobatidae > Phyllobates > Phyllobates terribilis. The sequence continues at coordinate 3,822 of NW_027367338.1, read as the reverse complement.
TTCAAAGAGAGTGAGATGCCAGCTCCTTTCATTCAGTCAGTAGCTTCAAACATTTCTGGTATATGAATAACATAATGTTTTTCAATGGCAAAAATCAATGAATATTGTAAATGCACAAACAGTAATTTCTCCGCATTGCAAGGTGCAAGTCTGAAATTTTTTGCTTTTTCCTGCTCCTCTTAGCATGATAAAGAAGATTCAAAGAGAGTGAGATGCCAGCTACTTTCATTCAGTCAGTAGCTTCAATCATTTCTGGACGTTTTTCAATGGTAAAAATCAATGAATATTGTAAATGCACAAACAGTAATTTCTCCACATTGCAATGTGCAATTCTAAAATTTTTTGCTTTTTCCTGCTCCTCTTAGCATGATAAAGAAGATTCAAAGAGAGTGAGATGCCAGCTCCTTTCATTCAGTCAGTAGCTTCAAACATTTCTGGTATATGAATAACATGATGTTTTTCAATGGCAAAAATCAATGAATATTGTAAATGCACAAACAGTAATTTCTCCGCATTGCAAGGTGCAATTCTGAAATTTTTTGCTTTTTCCTGCTCCTCTTAGCATGATAAAGAAGATTCAAAGAGAGTGAGATGCCAACTCCTTTCATTCAGTCAGTAGCTTCAAACATTTCTGGTATATGAATAACATGATGTTTTTCAATGGCAAAAATCAATGAATATTGTAAATGCACAAACAGTAATTTCTCCGCATTGCAAGGTGCAATTCTGAAATTTTTTGCTTTTTCCTGCTCCTCTTAGCATGATAAAGAAGATTCAAAGAGAGTGAGATGCCAGCTCCTTTCATTCAGTCAGTAGCTTCAATCATTTCTGGACGTTTTTCAATGGCAAAAATCAATGAATATTGTAAATGCACAAACAGTAATTTCTCCGCATTGCAAGGTGCAATTCTGAAATTTTTTGCTTTTTCCTGCTCCTCTTAGCATGATAAAGAAGATTCAAAGAGAGTGAGATGCCAGCTCCTTTCATTCAGTCAGTAGCTTCAATCATTTCTGGACGTTTTTCAATGGCAAAAATCAATGAATATTGTAAATGCACAAACAGTAATTTCTCCGCATTGCAAGGTGCAATTCTGAAATTTTTTGCTTTTTCCTGCTCCTCTTAGCATGATAAAGAAGATTCAAAGAGAGTGAGATGCCAGCTCCTTTGATTCAGTCAGTAGCTTCAAACATTTCTGGTATATGAATAACATGATGTTTTTCAATGGCAAAAATCAATGAATATTGTAAATGCACAAACAGTAATTTCTCCGCATTGCAAGGTGCAAGTCTGAAATTTTTTGCTTTTTCCTGCTCCTCTTAGCATGATAAAGAAGATTCAAAGAGAGTGAGATGCCAGCTACTTTCATTCAGTCAGTAGCTTCAATCATTTCTGGACGTTTTTCAATGGTAAAAATCAATGAATATTGTAAATGCACAATCAGTAATTTCTCCACATTGCAAGGTGCAATTCTGAAATTTTTTGCTTTTTCCTGCTCCTCTTAGCATGATAAAGAAGATTCAAAGAGAGTGAGATGCCAGCTCCTTTCATTCAGTCAGTAGCTTCAAACATTTCTGGTATATGAATAACATGATGTTTTTCAATGGCAAAAATCAATGAATATTGTAAATGCACAAACAGTAATTTCTCCGCATTGCAAGGTGCAAGTCTGAAATTTTTTGCTTTTTCCTGCTCCTCTTAGCATGATAAAGAAGATTCAAAGAGAGTGAGATGCCAGCTACTTTCATTCAGTCAGTAGCTTCAATCATTTCTGGACGTTTTTCAATGGTAAAAATCAATGAATATTGTAAATGCACAAACAGTAATTTCTCCACATTGCAAGGTGCAATTCTGAAATTTTTTGCTTTTTCCTGCTCCTCTTAGCATGATAAAGAAGATTCAAAGAGAGTGAGATGCCAGCTCCTTTCATTCAGTCAGTAGCTTCAAACATTTCTGGTATATGAATAACATGATGTTTTTCAATGGCAAAAATCAATGAATATTGTAAATGCACAAACAGTAATTTCTCCACATTGCAAGGTGCAATTCTGAAATTTTTTGCTTTTTCCTGCTCCTCTTAGCATGATAAAGAAGATTCAAAGAGAGTGAGATGCCAGCTCCTTTCATTCAGTCAGTAGCTTCAAACATTTCTGGTATATGAATAACATGATGTTTTTCAATGGCAAAAATCAATGAATATTGTAAATGCACAAACAGTAATTTCTCCGCATTGCAAGGTGCAATTCTGAAATTTTTTGCTTTTTCCTGCTCCTCTTAGCATGATAAAGAAGATTCAAAGAGAGTGAGATGCCAGCTCCTTTCATTCAGTCAGTAGCTTCAATCATTTCTGGACGTTTTTCAATGGCAAAAATCAATGAATATTGTAAATGCACAAACAGTAATTTCTCCGCATTGCAAGGTGCAATTCTGAAATTTTTTGCTTTTTCCTGCTCCTCTTAGCATGATAAAGAAGATTCAAAGAGAGTGAGATGTCAGCTCCTTTCATTCAGCCAGTAGCTTCAAACATTTCTGGTATATGAATAACATGATGTTTTTCAATGGCAAAAATCAATGAATATTGTAAATGCACAAACAGTAATTTCTCCGCATTGCAAGGTGCAATTCTGAAATTTTTTGCTTTTTCCTGCTCCTCTTAGCATGATAAAGAAGATTCAAAGAGAGTGAGATGCCAGCTCCTTTCATTCAGTCAGTAGCTTCAATCATTTCTGGACGTTTTTCAATGGCAAAAATCAATGAATATTGTAAATGCACAAACAGTAATTTCTCCGCATTGCAAGGTGCAATTCTGAAATTTTTTGCTTTTTCCTGCTCCTCTTAGCATGATAAAGAAGATTCAAAGAGAGTGAGATGCCAGCTCCTTTCGTTCAGTCAGTAGCTTCAATCATTTCTGGACGTTTTTCAATGGCAAAAATCATTGAATATTATAAATGCACAAACAGTAATTTCTCCGCATTGCAAGGTGCAATTCTGAAATTTTTTGCTTTTTCTCGCTCCTCTTAGCATGATAAAGAAGATTCAAAGAGAGTGAGGTGCCAGCTCCTTTCATTCAGTCAGTAGCTTCAAACATTTCTGGTATATGAATAACATGTTTTTCAATGGCAAAAATCAATGAATATTGTAAATGCACAAACAGTAATTTCTCCGCATTGCAAGGTGCAATTCTGAAATTTTTTGCTTTTTCCTGCTCCTCTTAGCATGATAAAGAAGATTCAAAGAGAGTGAGATGCCAGCTCCTTTCATTCAGTCAGTAGCTTCAATCATTTCTGGACGTTTTTCAATGGCAAAAATCAATGAATATTGTAAATGCACAAACAGTAATTTCTCCGCATTGCAAGGTGCAATTCTGAAATTTTTTGCTTTTTCCTGCTCCTCTTAGCATGATAAAGAAGATTCAAAGAGAGTGAGATGCCAGCTCCTTTCATTCAGTCAGTAGCTTCAATCATTTCTGGACGTTTTTCAATGGCAATAATCAATGAATATTGTAAATGCACAAACAGTAATTTCTCCGCATTGCAAGGTGCAATTCTGAAATTTTTTGCTTTTTCCTGCTCCTCTTAGCATGATAAAGAAGATTCAAAGAGAGTGAGATGCCAGCTCCTTTCATTCAGTCAGTAGCTTCAAACATTTCTGGTATATGAATAACATGATGTTTTTCAATGGCAAAAATCAATGAATATTGTAAATGCACAAACAGTAATTTCTCCGCATTGCAAGGTGCAAGTCTGAAATTTTTTGCTTTTTCCTGCTCCTCTTAGCATGATAAAGAAGATTCAAAGAGAGTGAGATGCCAGCTACTTTCATTCA
>NW_027367337.1:0-59179 GCF_046119375.1 Phyllobates terribilis | reverse complement strand
TCTTAGAAATTCAGCCACCAAGAGGAAAGCTGCCACCTTTCTACCATCTTCTACCTTCATCCCTGGTTAGTTTGTCCATAATCATGTATAGCTTTCTCTTGGCTATATCTGGCTAAGTCCTTACGAGTTCACTCTTAGGTTGAGGCCATTATTCTAGGAATTGTTTGTGAGAATTCTATGTTGATGTTCTAATAATAATTTTAGCATTGTTTTATTTTCTCTTGTGATTATTGTCATTGATTGGTATTGATTTTATCTAGGTGTACAACTAGGTTGATTATTATCATTCATATCGCTAGGCTTGATAATTCGATTTGAAAAGTCTTGTTTTTTAGGTAGCAATCAGAATTAGCATAGACTATTTGCGAGTGCTTATTTTGTAGAGATTATAAACCTGTTTCGAGTATCGGTGATTTGCCAATGGTATTGCATAGTCCTACATATCTTTGATCTTTATGCTGTTGAGTAGTTTAACCTTAGGATTTCTTTGGTTACTGCATACAACAAGGGTTTCTAGGACTATTTGGACTAGTTGCTATTTACGAACAAAGAGTAGGACAACTAGATTATTTATTTAAAAGAACTTAACTTTATTAGAATCCAATGATCAACTTTCCATAAGAATAATGTACTGAGACTGAAAGAGTGAGCTTTTCATCATTATAACTTTTCAAAATCCAACGCATTCAGTTATTAATGTTTTCGATAATTTTCCAAACCAAAACCCCCTTTTTACTGCTGATAACACAATTTGAGTTAAACTATCGTTGTGGCTCCCTGAGGAATCGACTCCGACTTGCCGCTTTACTAGTGAAAGTTAGTTGGATTTATTTTTGATAGGAACAACGACCGGTAAAATGCTTGTCAGTAGCTGGCTTTTTATGTAAAGAAAGTGTTAAGTATGACCACCTAACTTTGCACCAATAATTGAATGTTGCCTATCTTATTGTTACATTTTGCAGATATATCAACATTGGTAAAATTTAGAGTTAACTATAATGGGTACTTTTATTTGAACAAGAACAGTGAGGTTTGTTGCAGAAAAGGAAAATTGCATGCTTATAATGATGTTGATCTAGATTTATTGTCTAAAGTGGTCATGGAAAGCATGTTTGTTGGGGACATAGGATTGAGTGGTATTAGGTAGATTTGGTTTATGTATCCTGGAAAAAAAATGATGGGCTTAGGCTTTTAATCAATGACATCATTGTGATGGAATGTGTCAATTCTGTTGGAGAACAAAGATTGATGATCCTATATGTTATACAAGGAAATGAGGCAAGTCCAACAAATCTTAGAAAACAAAGCCCAATGTCACAACCCAACTCTCTCTCTATTGTCTGTTACAACCCAACTCAGGATAGCCCTCTTCCTTCTAGAGCTGAGCCTAGTCACAAGGAGAAAACCCTACCTACTGAGATTGAGAGTGACTCTGAGAGTGGTGGTTCAGATGATGAAGTGGGAGTGAGAGCTCCTCAGAGGGAAGTGATTTCCATGAATCAGATCTAGATGAAGAGGACTTGTTTGAAGATGATGAACTGTTCAAAGATAATGTGGAAGAAGATGTAGATGATGGAGGTCTGTATCTGAAAGTTGGAGATACAGATGGTATTGAAGATCCATTAGTCTGTGATGACTCAGATGACTTCAAAGTCTAAGTGATTCAGAGGGAGGTAAGAAAAGGTATCCTCGTCTCAATGCTCTTATTGATTTCAAGAAGAAGATAGTGTTGAAGAATGGCATGGTTTTTGGATCAAATAAGATTTTCAGGAAGGCATTGAGGCAGTACTCTATAGAGAATGGTGAGCATTATTACTATCTGCACAATGATAAGAAGAAGGTGTATGTTTACTGTAAGAAAAGGTGTAAGTGTCCCATGGTACATGCTAGGATAAGGTGTGTTTGTAGCAAGGTTCTGTGTGGTTTTAAAGCTTGTGCTAGGAAGATGGATAATGATGGCAGTTTTCAATTGAAGTCATTCCAAGGGAAGCATGAATGTGGATGGCAACACAAGAACATCAAAGTGACATCTGAGTGGTTAGCTGAGAGATACTTGGAGCATTACAGAGATGATCCTGCATGGAAACTCAGTGCTTTCATTAAAGTAGTCAAAAGGGACCATAATGTCCACATCAACTACACTCGTGCATGGAAGGCCAGACTGAGGGCAATGCTCATGACACAAGGTGATTGCACAGCTCAGTATGCAAGGGTGTTTGATTATGCCATGACTGTGTTGAAGTATAATTCTGGATCATCAGTCTTTGTTAAGGTCAACAATGAGAATCCTCAGGAACCAGTATTTAAGAGGCTCTATGTGTGCTTCGGAGCTTGCAAGCATGAGTTCTTACAAGGATGTAGGCCCATCATAGGTGTTGATGGTTGTCACCTGAAGGGAGCTTACACTGGACAATTTCTTGTTGCTATTGGGATTGATGGGAATGACAACCTATTTCCTATAGCATATGCTTTGGTGGAGGCAGAGAGAAAGGAGACCTGGCTCTGGTTCTTAGAACTTCTACTAAGGGATGTTGGCTCATGTAATCCAACATTTATATCTGACAGACAGAAGGTAAGTTAATTTATTGTTTTCCCTTAGAATAATGTAGGTTTGTGGCATATAGTATTGACATATGTCTATTTCATGTTGCATGGGCTATTAGAAGCTTTGGATCAATTGGCCCCAACTTCTGAGAGAAGGGCTTGTGTCAGACACTTGTACGAGAATGTGAAGACAAAGTGGGCAGGCAAGGCAATCAAGGATGCCTTATGGCCAGCTGCTAAGGCATACAATGCAGATGATTTCAACATTGCTATGGAGGAGATCAAAGTGCTAAGTGAGGACTGTCACAAGTACTTGCTTAATTCAGACCCTACAACCTGGTCAAGACAATGATTTGGGTATCGTACAAAAGCTGACATGCTCTTGAATAACATATGTGAGTCATTCAATGCATACATTTTACCTGTAAGAGAAAAGCCAGTGCTCAACATGTTTGAATAGATAAGGAGAACTTTGATGAAGAGATTTGTGAAGAAGAGAGAGGGTATACTAGCATATGTTGGTAAGTTCACACCAAAGGTTACCAAGATCATTGAATTGGCCAAGGAGGAAGCAACAAAGAACTGCACTCCACATTGGGGAGGAGGGGAGACATTTGAGGTTGATCATTTTGGGCATACTTTCATTGTGGACTTAGAGCTTAGGAGCTGTGGTTGCAGGAAGTGGGATCTAACTGGGATTCCATGCCCACATGCATTATGTTGTATCATCAAAGACAGAAGGAATGTGGAAGACTACGTTCATGAATGGTATACCAAGGACAAGTACTTGCTTGCATACAGTCATATCATCAAGGCTATGCCAGGGGATGACCAATGGGAAAAGTCTACTGAGAGACAACCTCTTCCACCTTTGTTCATTGTACAACCTGGAAAGCCCAAAAAGAAAAGAAGAAGACAAGCAGGAGAGGGACAACCAGGCAAGAGGCTTAGAGTGTCAAAGGACAGGTAGTGCTCTCATTGTGGTCAACTAGGCCACTACAAAAAGAAGTGCAAGAATGAAATCTCCACAAAGGGAGAAGAAAAAAGGTGGTAGACCTCCAAATCCTAAGACACTGACCATAGGATCACAAAAGAGAAATTACACCAAAAGGGTATGCTCATTATCATTGAATTGAGTTTTCCTTTACTATGTGTTTAACTGTATTTACATCATTTTCAGGCTTCTGCTACAGATGGGAATCAAGTAGTTAACAGTCAAGTAGTAAGTCTAGCTCAACTGAAGTCTAGAAAATAATGTTGAACTTAAAAAATTGACTTGAGTTTGTTGGTGAATTAGGTGTGGAACACTGCACCTCAGCAAAGTACTCATGAAGTGGCTTCTCAGAGAGCTTCTCAAGTCTTTACAGGGATATCATCAAGTGCTCCAGAAGTGGCTTCTCAGGAGCTTCTTAAACCACCAAGCCTTACAAGCCTGTGAGAGCCAAGAAAAATGTGGTGACAAAGATAACACAACTCAAGGAAGCAATTAGATGCTCACCCAGAAACAAGAACAAATCAAGGGGTGGCTCAACTACTGCAAATAAAGATGCATTTTGCTTGTAATGAATCGTACTGGTTTATCTAGTTGTTGGATGCCTTTTGTTTGTATTGTTGCATCTGAATGGTTATTATCAATTGCACATGGATGCTTTTTGGATATGAAGCTTTGTTGCTCTGGATCATTGACTAAGCTCTATGAAGCATTTTGTAATGAATCCTGGTTGGTAGTAAAAATCCTGAGTTGTTCTTTGTGTTTAAGCTCTATTATTTTTGGGTTTTTTGACAGCATCAACAGATTTTTATAGATAAACTTTTAAATTCATCAACAAACACACATTACATTAGGCAACACTCTTGACAACAACACACATTACAAGAAGACACAGTTGTGCATAGATGTACATTGAAGGAAATTAAACCACAAACACAAATACAACAAGACATGACAACAACAAACTAGAAAAACTTAGAGCTTAGGCACACCAATGCATTTTGCTTTCTTGACAGCTTCAAAACCCTTCAACACATCATCAATTCTTGTAAATGAAGACCTCGTAGGTCAAAGGTGAGTTTGATCCATGGATTAACTCAAACATGCATGCATCATTCATTGTCAAGTTATAGAATATGATAAAATCCCTCCATCCTTGCCCCAATCTGTACTGGTTGTGACTGAACTTCAGTTTAACCTCCCAGGAAATTTCTTCACATATGAGAGTAATTTTCTCACCCTTTTTGTGTGAGAGGTATTGCTCACAGTGCTCATGTGGAAGTGGCTACAAAAAGACTGCAAGTGTTAGTGCTAATAAGGGAAGAAAACTATAGAACATTCCAGAGTAACATACCAGTCTACAATCATCTAGCACAAAGCTTCTTCTCATGATCACAACAAAGCTCAAATCAGGCTTTCTAATGGCATTGGTAGCTCTCTGTAGAGCATTAGTGTTTGAGGACCCTGCACCACTCTTGTTTTCCGTGGAACTGGGAGTGTGTTTAGGAGTTCTTTTGGGAGGAGATGGGGAGCTAGATGAGGATGACCATTCCGCGAGGTCAAAGAACTCGTACTCGTGAGCCATACTACCACTAAAAGAAGGGGATGCAATTTGATGGTGAGAGGAGATGGTGCAGCTAGAATGGGATAGACATGGAGTATTTAAAGCCTGATCTGAGCTTGTGAACGTTCTGCCTATGACTCTGTCTTAAACCATACTTTGAAACAACCTTTGACCATGCTTTGAGATAGTTAGACATGCAATTTTTGACCAACAAATGGGGTAAAACCAATAAGATTTAAGTGGCTCTTAGATATGCCAATATCTGTGCCATTTTTGACCACCAGTAACAATATCAATGCCATTTAAACACCCTTGAAACATCTGAGACCTGCAATTTTTTACATGTGAAGGAGGTAAAACCAATGAGATATATGTGGCTCTCAGATTTGGCAATATCTGTGCCACTTTTGAGCACCAGTCAGTAACAATGTCAATGCCATTAAAAAGCACCATTAAACACCAATAAGTAACAATCACAAAAAACACATACTTATTTCATTCAAATGTGTAAATTACAGGGCTTCATAGAACTGTTGTTACATGGTTTCATAGACTAGTACAACCAAAAGACCAGTTTGCATTGACAATCCTATCCAGTTACAACAAAGACAACACATAATGCAACTAAAACTGTTAATCCAGCCATCATCCACCTACTAAAACATTCAAGGTGCTTCTCCAATTTCTCTTCCAATTTTTGTAGCTTCTCCCAATTTCTCCAATTTCTCTTCAAGCCTCAACTTGTCGAAAACCAACCTCTTGATAACATAGCTTGCTCTTGCACAAAACTCTTGATCTCTTCAAATGAAGAAATTACATCCATTCTCTGTTGCATAAGCTGGACATTCCCAAGATCTCCTCCCATAGTTCAATTCAGTTTTAGCAAGGGATTCTTTTGCCAAATAACCACAATAGCACATTAATTGTTGACCATTGTTGGGCATGGATGAGGAGGCACTTGAAGTAGACATATCTGCAACAGATTAAAAAGATGCCATCACCATTACAAAAAAATCCACAATAGCACTTGAAGTAGACATAATTTGCTACAGAGAATTTGCGTGTTCCCAATTGACAGAATTCGCAACAAACACACACACAACTAATCAATCATACCATTTTAACCCTACAATGTCGCAATTGACAGAATTCGCAACAAACATACCTGGTTTGTTGATTTTCCCTAATTCGATTGAGAGAATGAACCCTAATTTCCCTAATTCGATAGAAGGAAGGAGGGTTGTTGATTTTCCCCAATTCGATTGAGAAAACGAACCCTAATTTCCCTAACTTCGGATATTAAACGGCGCGTGTCCCCTAACTTCACATAATCATGGATGGAACTAGTGTGAGGGTGGTTTTTGGGTAACGGAGGTGATAATAGGGGTGGTTTTTGGCAATTAGCCAATATAGGGTTGGTTTTGGGGAATATGGCCTATTATAGGGGTGGTTTTCGGCAAATAACCCTAAAAACTAAATCCAAATTCAAATAGAATGGTTACTTGACTTTAATATTAGTTACTTGTAAAACAATAAAATTTTATAACACTGTCATTTAAATAAATTGTAACCAAACTTCTATTATTGGTAGAGGTGTTAAACGTATCGCACATGTTGGGTTAGGGTGAAAATCGGGTCTGTGCTAATTGGATCTATTGGAGCTATTTGTTTCAGATGATGTCAAGTTTGGTTCGAGTTGATCCAACAGACTAAGAGTGTCCTTTTATGATTTTATAAATTTTTGTTTGAATAAAATTTGATTTTAATTTTGACATAATAATAATATATAATTTTATGTGTGCAAATTAATCCTTACACACCACTCTTGATTATAGTAGAGGTGTGAAACGGGTCGAGCAAGTTGGATTGAGGTAAAAATTGTATTCGTGTTAATTGGATCTATAATTTTTTTAGGATCTATATGTTAGGGATGATGTCAAGTTGGGTTTGCTTAACGATGAAGGCTTACTTAATGAGGAAGGTAATCTATTCCAGCTCTGAAAAGTGAAGTCTAAATAAGTAGCCCAATGATCTAGTAAAAATAGATTCAACAAGGCTACGTGGCTTAGTGATCCAGCATAAATAGATTCAAAAAAGCTATACTTAGACTTCACATCGCATCACAGTAGCTGCCAGCACATCTCGTGTAGTTGTTCCAGTGCATATGTTGCAAAGACACTTGTCACTCAGAAAAAGCGCTTCAGAAAGGCGAGTCTGCATGTATCCGTTGAACTACTTTAAAGATTATAGCTGTTGAAATAGAGCCGTTGTACATCTAGCTATTGAGAGTTAGCCGTTGCGAGTATCCATCGATTGATTTGGTGATGAAATCTTACAGAGGAAGGAACCTCTCTCCTATATAAACACTGGTATGCACTCATCCCTCCTCTCTGTGCTCTTCATTTTCACCACTTCGCTATCCCTCACTCTCACACTATAAGCTCCTCATAAAGCCTAAACTTCTCATTCCCAAACACATCATAGCTCCACAGACTAAACGACCAACAAATCTCCCCTTGCTAACTTGTCGAAAGAAGAGTTTCTTGAAGAGCTCTACCTAGAAGGGAAGATATAGAAGAAATTGTGAACCGTCTCCATCTAGATGCTCAGACATCTACTGCTTCACCATCTATGCCAATGGTATTAGTGTCTGGATTTAGCTCACCTCCTTCTCCAGACGCTCCAGCAGCTCCACCTACCGAAATTCCTGAGCTCGCTGAAGGCACAACTGCTCCGGCAGGAAAAGAATTAGTATCTGTTGAAGATCCAGTAGTTCCAGTGGCTACTTCCGTCACCAATGTGTTGACAGATCTGGCAAATGTTGAATAAGAAGTCTTTACTACTCCTGCAAATCCTGGTAAGAATGAATAACTGTTAATCACTTCTTCCTCTAAACCTATCTCTCTTGATGCTTCATTCAAGGATGAAGATGAAGAAGAATTTGTGCCAGCACAACACAAGCTAGTTAAAGAAGCTCAAAGAGCGTCTAAAGATGTTGGGAAACGCAAGCTAATTGAGATAGAGGAAGAGGAATTGTTGTCCGAAGAGGAAAGTGCCGAATCCACCCCTCTAAAGTAGGTAAAGAAGGAAGTTAAGCCAAAATAGAGGAAAAAGGCTAAGAAAGAGCCTAAGATAGTTCACACAGAATTCCCTCCTATTCCACAGGGCATCACCAAGCGCGATATACTCGCTCCCCTGATAATGCCTCTAGAAATTATGCAAGCCATCGAGGATGCATCTAGTTCAGATCGATTCCACTACATGATTAAGATGAAAAACTGGGATAAGCTCGAGACCGAGGTTAGTAAAGAATATCTCGATCTAGTTAGACAATTCTACTCTCGCTTTTCCAGTTCCTCCTCTTCTTTTGGTGAACCCTCTACAATCAACTTCATGTGGCTCAACAATGCTGAAGAAAGTTTTAAGGTGAAGGATTTGGCCAACGCGATTGGTCAAGAGCCTGGCCATGACAACTCTTTGGTGGGTTTTGGTCGCTTGTACAAGAAGAACTGGCCAACCGGTTCTACAACGATTAAAGAGACAGTGTTTGAAAAGAATGTTCCCACAACGTTGAAGTTTGATTAGCAAGGCTACGTGGCTTAGTGATCCAGCATAAATAGATTCAAAAAAGCTATACTTAGACTTCACATCGCATCACAGTAGCTGCCAGCACATCTCGTGTAGTTGTTCCAGTGCATATGTTGCAGAGACACTTGTCACTCAGAAAAAGCGCTTCAGAAAGGCGAGTCTGCATGTATCCGTTGAACTGCTTTAGAGATTATAGCTGTTGAAATAGAGCCGTTGTACATCTAGCTATTGAGAGTTAGCCGTTGCGAGTATCCATCGAATGATTTGGTGATGAAATCTTACAAAGGAAGGAACCTCTCTCCTATATAAACACTGGTATGCACTCATCCCTCCTCTCTGTGCTCTTCATTTTCACCACTTCGCTATCCCTCGCTACACTCGCTCTCACACTATAGGCTCCTCAGAAAGCCTAAACTTCTCATTCTCAAACACATCATAGCTCCATAGACTAAATGACCAACAAATCTCCCCTTGCTAACTTGTCGAAAGAAGAGTTTCTTGAAGAGCTCTACCGCAATAGAAGGGAAGATATAGAAGAAATTGTGAAGCGTCTCCATCTAGAAGCTCAGACATCTACTGCTTCACCATCTACGCCAATGGTATTAGTGTCTGGATTTAGCTCACCTCCTTCTCCAAACGCTCCAGCAGCTCTACCTACCGAAATTCCTGAGCTCGCTGAAGGCACAACTGCTCCGGCAGGAAAAGAATTAGTATCTGTTGAAGATCCAGTAGTTCCAGTGGCTACTTCCGTCACCAATGTGTTGACAGATCTGGCAAATGTTGAATAAGAAGTCTTTACTACTCCTGCAAATCCTGGTAAGAATGAACAACTGTTAATCACTTCTTCCTCTAAACCTATCTCTCTTGATGCTTCATTCAAGGATGAAGATGAAGAAGAATTTGTGCCAGCACAACACAAGCTAGTTAAAGAAGCTCAAAGCGCGTCTAAAGATGTTGGGAAACGCAAGCTAATTGAGATAGAGGAAGAGGAATTGTTGTCCGAAGAGGAAAGTGCCGAATCCACCCCTCTAAAGTAGGTAAAGAAGGAAGTTAATCCAAAATAGAGGAAAAAGGCTAAGAAAGAGCCTAAGATAGTTCACACAGAATTCCCTCCTATTCCACAGGGCATCACCAAGCGCGATATACTCGCTCCCCTGATAATGCCTCCAGAAATTATGCAAGCCATCGAGGATGCATCTAGTTCAAATCGATTCCACTACATGATTAAGATGAAAAACTGGGATAAGCTCGAGACCGAGGTTAGTAAAGCATATCTCGATCTAGTTAGACAATTCTACTCTCGCTTTTCCAGTTCCTCCTCTTCTTTTGGTGAACCCTCTACAATCAACTTCATGTGGCTCAACAATGCTGAAGAAAGTTGTAAGGTGAAGGATTTGGCCAAGGCGATTGGTCAAGAGCCTGGCCCTGAAAACTCTTTGGTGGGTTTTGGTCGCTTGTACAAGAAGAACTGGCCAACCGGTTCTACAACGATTAAAGAGACAGTGTTTGAAAAGAATGTTCCCACAACGTTGAAGTTTGATTAGCTCTCAGCGTCAAAGAGACTCCTCCATCAGTTCATTGCCAAGAACATCACACCTCGCAACACCAATCTTGACCATGTAACCATCTCAGATTGCTGCATAATGGCTCAGTGCTTGAATGGAGAGCTAATCAATACAGCACAACTCATGTTCTCACACATGGTTGTCAACAGAGCTTATCACGACAACCCCTTACCTTTCCCACACCTTATTGCTCGTATGTTGAAAGTTGAAGGTTTGTACAAGCCTGTATCCGAGACCATCTTTAATGACGTCCTTACACTAGAAAAGGTTGTCGAGCTAGTCGCCAGACCATCCAAGTCACTCCCGACAGCAGCCAATTCTTCCCAAACCCAGTCTAAGACAGTTTCTCCAGTCACTACCAGCGAGTCTTCATCAGTTACTTAAGCAATATAAAGTCTTTCTGCAACTGTTGAGAAGCTCCTCATCGAAATTTTAACACAAATTCAGTTGATGACCGACCATCAGGAGAAACATGAAGCTCTTGTTCATACCTTAGTGTCTCTTGCTCGATAGTGTGATGCTTAGGGTGTCACTGCTTGTGTTTTATTTTCACTTCTTTGTGTTGTCTTTGCATGTTTTTGCTTAACTAGTAATCATAGGACCACCCCCGGCTACTAAAGGTGTAAGTTTTTGATGCTATAACAGTATGCTTTTCTTGCTTCTATAAACATGTGTTGTTGTACATGGTTACACCTTTCTATTTTTTCCTGAATGACTTGATTTGCATGATTACTAAGTTAACTTGTTTCCCTTTCCCACTATTGGTTCCATTTGCATGAATTATCTTGCATATTTGATGATGTTAAAAGACGGAAGTAAGACAGATACATCCTTTTTAACTAATTAGGAAGAACTTAGACAAGCTTGGTCTAAGGGGGAATAACGGTATACTTGCTAAGTGCCTTTAGCACGATATTGAGATGATTTTTTAAATCTGTTAAGTATCAGTTTAAGCTTCATTTCATATCTTAAGCTTAAATGAGTACGTTTTGAAAATTTATGTGCTTACACTGTTTAAGTGTTTGTCATCATCAAAAGGGGGAATTTGTTAGTTTAAGCTTGAGTAGCTTAAACGTTTTGCTTGTTTTGACGGTGATAAACATAGCATTTGATGTCCATTGCGTGTGATAAGCTATCTAGGAATAACTCGAGAAGTTAGGAGAGTATCTTTGACACAAGCGGACAAGCTAGAGACTAGCTTTGAGTCTAGCGGGGAAAGCGAGTCTCGCAAAGGCAATGTTGAAGAATAAAGAGCAAAGAAAATAAAAGCCCAGTTGATGAGTCGTGAAGACCGAAGGACTAGCTCAGTGAAAGAGTGACTGCAAGCTAGTGGATCGAGCTTGAAACTCATAGTGAAGTATACAAGTGGATCAAGCGATGAAGTGTGTCCTACGGTGGAATCCTACACCAACGAGTAGCTTATTCGGGTGTAGTGAAGGGAAGGACGATAAGCTAAGGATAGGGGAATGTATGATTTCTACCTATGGATAGTGATGAACGGGGATCACCAAGCTGGACGAATTAGAGGCGTGTGAGTGGTGTGGAGAGGATTGCCAACGTGGACAAGTTTGTTGCTCAAGAGAAGAAGGAAGCACGTGGAATTAAGTGGTGCTCCAGGGACGGATTGACCACACGGATTGCCAACGTGGATTCTTCAATTGCATTCTGTTATAGTTTGTTTTTTTACTTGGAGGATAAGTTTAGGAATATACAAATAGGTGCAATAGGTGATTGCTAGTGCACGAGATCTAGATTTGAGCTAAGAGAGCAAACCCAGAGAGAAACACAAGAGGTCTAGAAAACATAGAGAGAAGTGAGTACAACTGAGTGTTTAGGGTTAGGAGCGTATTGGTAAAAGTCGTAGCTAGAGGAAAGCTACTCTTAGCCAAGGTTGCGTGAGGTTAGAGAGTCCGTCAACACCTTGCGAGTAGAAAGATCACTTGTATTGAGTTGAAAGCAGATTGTATTGAGTGGGAGAGTTACGAGTGTTGTAATTCTCTTGATTTGATATAATCTAATTACTGATGAGTTTTATCGCGGGCTTCGTATAAGCCTAGGGTTCTCACCTTGGGGAAATTTTTTACATTTGAGTTGAACTTACTATCTAACAATTCTAACTTCAATATTGCGGCTAATCTCCCATTCTGCAACTCTAACACACTCGCTCTATAGCTTGTTGTGTTTAATTGGAGATTAGATTAGCATTCAAGTGTTTTCAACCTTCGCATCTTTAAAAGAACTTAAGTTTGTTGGTCAAGCTACTTTTTTATAAGTGTTAGCTGTCCCAAGCTACTCTATCTTATCCAGCTGCAATTCACTCTTATATTTGTCTCGCTGGATTGGATCCTTACATACTAGCTTTCTAGCTACTTGTGTATTGAATTTTACATAAGCGTGTAAAACCCACAATCTCCCCTTTTGCAACTTTAAGACACTAGCTAACTAGCTTGTTGTGTATAACTTCAAGATTAGACTAGCTTAAACGTGTTTTCAACTTCTATATCTTCAAAACACTTAAGCGAGTCGATCAAGCTACTCTTTTATAAGAGATACTCGATCCTATCCTAATAGCTAAATCTACAATTGGTACCAGAGCTCATGGTTGCTCGTATGCATTGATTTTATAGCTCTCTCTCACTCTTATTTGAATCATGGAGAACAAGGAAATTGCCATTGTTATGTGACTACTCAGGAAACTATTCAATGAACAAGGCAATTTCAAAACCAATGAACAACCGGAAACATTTCGCAATGTAGCCAATGGTGTTCAACATCTAGATTCAGACCTAAGCTCCATCTCAGACTCAGTGTTCTTCAATTGCCTATGTCACGGGCATATGACCAAGGATTTCACAGAGGCCAAAACGCCATCTAAAAAGGTCTTACGGGGAGATTCAGACAATGAGACAAACTAACAATTAGTGAAAAATACTTGCCTAATAGCCGCCTAAGACTCCAGAGCAGATAAAGACATCGAGGTAAGCTCTCTCAATTTCGAGCTCCTTTCAAAGAAAATCCTTGTTGAGCTCTTAAGTGAGTTGGTCTTGGATCATGAAGTTCTTGGCGATAAGACTAAGTCTCAACAAGAGGAACTTGATGATATAAGAGAACAAATATCTGAGTTAATTAAACAATTCTCTACAAAGCCCTTCCTTCTTACCAAATTTTGCAAGCTTTATAAAGGCAAGGGTTTAGCTTCTGTCCAAAGCACTAAATCAACTATCATGGACATGATTGATGAAATTTCTAACTAAGCTAGATAATCTAGCTGCGTCCATGGAAGGAAAAACTGTTAATCAAACAGTTTTCGTGAAAGCAAGACCGGGGTTAGGCTTCAACAATCATACTCATCCAACTCAGGCCCTTCTCTATCTAGCGAGCTACATGATAAAATCATTAAGCTAGACAATGAACTTCACTCTTGCAGAGATGAAAACTCATACTTATAAAGCAAATTGAATGTTCTAGAGAAGAGACCAGCTCAGGACAAACAATGGTTTCACAAAGAGAAAGTGCACAACATGTATATTAAACAAGTGCAATCTCATCCGAACACTCATCCTACAAGTCTTACACGAAGAGAGCCATTTCGTCATGGAAAAGGCAAATATGGGTATATTAGATATAACCATTATTTCACTTTCTGTGGAAACAATGGTCACTCAAGGCATTAATGTGAGCGTTTAAAAGCGCTTGAGCAAAATCCTACAAGTTTGTTAAGACTAAATCTAAGGGAAAGCTCGATCAAGTGAGTCTTGAGAAAGACAAGCTTGACTAGAGCTTCTCATCTAAGACTCTGCTTGTGCGTATTAGACCCTCAAAAGCCAAGCACGAACAAGCTAGAGCACAGTGAGGAATGCCTTCCAAAGGTAAACCTCACCAAGTGCTAAATCTTAACGATGACATCTATTATGAGCGAGTTTCTAGAACTATGAAGATGAAATTTCTACCTTTCAGTTATGGAATCGATAGCGCTAGTGTTCCTATGAAGTCAAATCTTCATTGGAAATAAAAAGCTTGATCTTATCTTGCAAGTTAAAATGCAGAGTAGAAGCTACAACGTCAGATCTAAAGCTACTCACATTTCATAAATAAGAAGGTGTTCTCTATCTCCTTCAGGGTTGAAACGAAGAAATCAAGCATGCTTCAATGACTAATACACATCTCTTTCACTCTTATCTTATAGGAGGTGTACATATATGTGATAAAGTATTGCTTTATTCAAAGCGAGTCTCATTCATGGAACATCTACATATATTATTTCAAGCGAGACTCATATATGTTCAAGCGAGTCTCTGGGGACTTTAAGCAAATCTTTATTCAACTCGCTGAGCTATATCTTATACTTCCAGAAGAGCAAAATGGAAACACCATATCTTTTCTACGACGCTTTGCGTGAATATCTTTCTACGCCTTGGGTTTTTGTTGGATTTTCTATCTTATCTTTATTAGCTGAAGCAATATATGCGCTATAAGTTTCTCCCATACTTTGACAATGAATTAATGCAGTTTAATTCTACTTTGGGAACTTTAGTTGGATTGTGCTTCTTGCTTTCTTTTCTTGCATCATCTATTTAACAAGCCTGTCTAGCTAAGATAGTATATTGCATATAAGCTATTTATTATAGTCTTAGCCAATTGCATGCTCTTCTTGTGCCATAAACAGAGAATGGTCATCGTCTTCTTGCCATATTACAAGCCTTAAGAAATGACCCATTCCTATGGTGTCCCTTGCCTAACATTAATGTAACACTTCCTTGTTCCTTTGATAAACTCCACAATAGGAAGAATTCATTGTTGTGTAAAAGCCAGTTACCCTCTATATGCACATACGTTATATTCATTATATGCTGAGTGTGAGTGTGTTATCTCCCTACTTGAGAAATGTGCATTTCCCTGTTATTCTTTTACATGCTTAAATGATAAATTGGGTGCATATATCACTTGCTTTATACTCCTAGCATGATCAAGCATTTGTATAAGAGTAGCTGTAGAGGCAGTCTGTGTTGCTAATGGGGTTTGCTTAACTGCTAAGTTTTCTTAACGAGGAAGGTAATCTTTGCGGCTCAGAAAAAGTGAAGTCTTAATAAGTAGTCCAGTGATCCAGTATAAATGGATTCAACAAGGCTATGCGACTCAGTGATCCAGTATAAATGGATTCAGAAAATCCACACATAGACTTCACAACGCATCATACTAGATGCCAACGCTTCTCTCTACTAGTCGTTACAACAATTATTTGCAGTGCCACATGTCTATCTGAAAAGCGCTTCTCAAAAAGGGTGTTTGCATGTAGTCTTTGTATCGCTTCAGAGATTATAGCCGTTGAGATCTATCCGTTGCAGAGCTAGCCATAGCGAGAATCTAGTTGTTGGTTCAGTGGTGAAATCTTGCAGAGGAAGATAGAGCTGCACTATATATACACGGGTATGCATTCACTATTGATCTTTACTGTGTGCTATCATTATCTCCCTCTCTGAAATCACAAAATTCCCACTCGCTCCAACTCGCTCCCTCTTGCTACTACTCGCTCTAATCCTTAAACCTTCTCAAAAAGCCTAAATCTCAATCCCCAAACACATAGCTCCTCAAACCAAATGGAAGAACAATCACCTCTCGCTAAACTCACAAAGGAATAGCTCCTCTAAGAGCTCTTGCACAAAAGGACTATTGACCTTGAGGAAATTTCTCAATGCCGTTTCAATAGAATAACTACTCAGTCCTCCGCAGCACCTCCGCCAACGACATCAAAAGCTCCGGTGTCAGGATCAACGTCTTCTAAGACTCCTGACACTCCATCTGATCTTGAGCAAGGTTCTATTGAAGTCGCTGAGGGACCAGATACTGAACATGGTAAGGAAATCATACCAGTGGATGATCCGATCACTACCTCCGTCGCCAACGTGCTAAAAGACATGGAGAATGTTGAATCTGAGGTGTTCACAACTCCGACAAAGACGGATAAAGGTGAACAACTTCTTCTTATGTCTTCCTCTAAACCCCTGCATTTAGCCGCTTCATTCCGAGATGAAGAGGATGAAGAATCTACCCCGACCCAACACAAGTTATTCAAGGATGCTAAGAGCGCATCAAATGTTGCAGGTAAAAGGAAATTGATGTTAAGAAGAGCTGCTTACGGATGAAGAAAGTGGAGAATCAGTACCTCCTAAGACAGTCAAGAAGGAAAAACAACCTAAAGCCAAAAAGCCAAAGAAAGAGGCTAAGGCAGTTAAATCAGAGTTTCCACCAATTCCACAGGGTATAGAAAAGCGAGACATACTCGCTCCATTGATAGTTTTGCCAGAAATGCTCAAAGAGATTGAAGACGCATCAGATTCGGATTGCTTCACGTACATGCTGAAGATGCAGAATTGGGACAAGCTCGAGAACGATGTAAGTAAAGCTGACCTAGATCTTGTTCGTCAATTTCACTCTCGCTTCTCCTCCAACTCTACTTCTGGTGAACCATCATCTATCTCGTTTCAATGTATGAACAATGATGAAGAAATCTTCAGGGTAAGAGACCTGGCTAGAGCGATTGGTCAAGAGCCTGGTCCAGACGACTCATTGGTTGGGTTCGGTTGCCTCTACAAGAAAAATTGGCATGCTGATTCTAGAGCGATCAAAGAAGCGGTATTTGGTAGAAATGTCCCTATCACATTGAAGACTGATCACCTTTCAACGTCTAAGCGACTCCTCCACAATTTCATCATAAATATCACGCCCAGAAGCACCAACCTTTACCATGTTACAATATCAGACTGCTGTATAATGACAGAGTGCTTGAGTGGAGAGATAATCAACACGGTGCAGATTATGTTCTCTCATATGGTTGTTAGCAGAGCTCACCACGGATCCCCTCTCTCGTTTCCACATTTCATATCCCGTTTGTTAAAGGTTGAAGGACTTTACAAGCTAGTCTCTGTGACTAGCTTTAACGACGTGCTCACTTTGGAGAAGGTTTTCGAGCTCGTATCTAAGCCCGCTCCACCAAATTCCTCACTACCATCTGCCAGCTCCTCCCGAACACAGTCTTGAGATTTAGCTACACCCGCTGCCAGCGAGTCTCGAGCTTCTATTGTTCAAGCTATTCAGTTTCAGTGCTCTACCCTTGACAAGAGTCTCTCAGAAATATCCACACAACTTCAGTTGATAATAGAACATCAAGATGCATATTTCTGCATCCTACATAGTCTAGTTGCTTTTACACGTTAGCGCGATGTCTAGGGTGTTCTAAAGCTTGTGTGTTTATGTGCTTTTTGTGTTGTTTTTGCTTGCTAAACAGTTTAACTAGTAATCTTAGGTCTCCCCAACTATAAAGGTATAAGGCTTTTTAATGATAATATAGTATGCCTTCTGGTTTCTATAATCTTGTACTTTTTTCATGGTTACACCTTACTTTTTAACGTTGAATGACTTAATATGCATGATTACTGAGTTTATCTTGTTTGCCCTATTCCACTTTAGTTACCTTTGCATGAATTACACTTGCATTTTTTTCCTGATGATGTCAAAAGGGGAAGTAAACAATTTCATACCTTATTCAACTAAGGGGGAGAATTTAGACTAGATTGGTCTAAGGGCGGACAAATGTATTCTTGTATGCAGCATCGAAAACCGCTGCAATAAGTCATAAAACCGCTAAAATAGGTCTAATGCAGCGTTTTTTGACTGCTTCATATGCTCGGTTGCATTAGCTCAAATGAGCGGTTTTCTTACTCTAATGCAGCGGATCCTGAAGCCCAACAACTAACCGCTGCAATACATTTTTCTTACCGCTGCAAATATAAAGCAACAGTTATCAAATGTGTACTTTTCAGCAGCAGTTCCCTTGCTTTTCACCCTTTTTGCAGCGGTTTTAAAGAGCCTTAACAACGGATACCATGACCAGTGCAACTGTTCTATCAACTATTCTACTGCAACATTTTCATTTTAAAATACATAATTCCATTTAATATTCAATTGATATACAAAAATACCTTGTACATAAAACATTGTGTTATGCTTAAGATAAATTTCATTGACACATACAAAACTTCATAAGCTACTATACAAAATGCCAAATATGTGGTTATCAAGATTCTACTGAGTGTTGGCTAGAATTTGCCAATTCAACAGCCACTCATTCCTTGTGCAATTCCTTAGGCAATTCTATGGGGAAATTCCTTGTGTACATAGGTCAAAAACCTACATTGAAAAGAAATATCATTATCGATTAAAACTTGTGTAAGCTGAATTACATGATCAAACATCAAAGCTCCATCAAGAAAAGGTGAGAAAATAACAATGATATACATATTAAGATTGTTTCACAACGAAGCCACATCAACAATTCCGCTTCTCCAAATCAGATTAGATAAACCTAATACAAATCAGCTTACCTGAACCTAATACAAATCAACTTAGATAAACCTAACGTCAAAGCCCGTCACAATTATTTCATTACTTAAATAAACCTAATACAAATCAGCTCTTTCAGCCTTTCCATTTACAACTCACAAAATAGTTTACCCAACCAAGGACTAGTGAATCCTCAACACAAAAAGATGTAATGCTAGTTGTCCAAAAAAGTCCCCAACAAGAGTTGACTTGCAAAAATTTATCATCTGATGTTGCAGTTCAGTTTTATAGTTACTTCCTAGAATAAAAATAGTATGAATGTACGAAAAAATGAAATATTATAAAATTGGTCTAAATTTGGACTTACTTTTCAATATAGACATGAATACAGGTACAAATACATTGATATACAGGATTCAAACTTCACTTCAATTCTTACATTGAATCCTATTGACCTCTGCCAACACAAAACACATGGAACATATGACAATATTAGATTATTTTATTAAAGCATGAGCACTCAAAAACAAAATAGTGAAAATGTAAATAATGCTAGTCCAATCTTTTCAATTCACTGCCTCAAATTCTACAAAATGAACAAAGAGTTGATGGATTTGTCACTGAGATGTAAAGAATATAATATCCTGAAGGACATACCAATCACCAGGGAACCGTAAACAATGAGGCAAGTTTGGCTTTCCTTTCATATGAGTATCAGCTGATTTAGAAACACAACATATCATGTACAAAGATAGCCTGAAGGAGATACTTAGTAACAGTATAATAGAAATACAAGATAACAATGTAGATATAGATCTTTAGAAATACAATGATGGTCACATACAGTTGGCATAGTACCTGCGTATCTTCAATGACATGCCCATCACCATCATACAATTTGTAAAGTAGAAGCAAGAGAATAGCGGATTATGATATACTATCACTCTGCAAACAAATTCAAACCTTGCTTACTGCAAAAAACCCAAATTCTACAATATGAGTAGATAGATTAAATATAAATTAATAACATTAAATGTGAAAAAGAGGTTACAAATAGAGAGCTAGAGAAGAAGGTCTTATACTTCTAGACTGAATGGTGAGAATGGGATCTTAGATAGAGTAACACAATCCAGATTCTTGTATTATTAGATAAAAATATAAGAAAAATAATCTATAGAAATTTCATAAGATTGTAATTCATTTTTAAGAGATAGAATGTGTGAGAATTAGTGCAGATGAGGGAAAATATAGCTTAAATAGCTAGTGGCATCTATTTAGAGAATAGTCCAGAAATCATTATTGTGTTTCAGCCATTAGAGTCTTGGTCTCCTTGAAGAATTCTTCTACATTGAGATTAGGCTCATTAGGAGACTTGTTCTCCTCTTGAGAGTTGTTATCTTGTTCATCTTTGTCTTCTAATCCAAGTTCTAGTGTTGATTTTAGATTAAGACTCTCTTCAATCCAACAAGATACCACTTATTCACACATGACTATAACTATGGATTTCATTATGTAACTGTACAAGTGTAAATTGAACCAAAAATAGCACAGAACAAAAACATTGTTAATAGAATTTATCTATTTATTGATAAAACTGCAGTCAACTAAGGTGACTAAGAATCCTCAAACAAGCCACATTTTTCGTCAAAGTTCTTTTCAGTGGATAATCAAAGAGAAACTGCAAGTTCTTGACTTTTCTCTGTCCCTAGACCAGATTTGGTCAAATATTAGATTTCCTCCTAGTTTCGGTCTGGTTATAAAATTCACAGCTACAATGTAATGATATGGAGGTTTAAACTATTCTCTAATTCCTTCGCTACCATCAGTTAGTAGATCCAAATTTAACCTTGAAAATGGAAACTTCACAGGCATCTAAGTATATATACAAAAGCAATCAAATATCAATTCTTTAGTATGGTTACAGCTAAGCAAGAGCAATGCAAAATTAATTCCTATTAAAATTAGGATAGGTAAATAGATTAGAGCAAGACAGAACCAAATGAAGAGATAAGTACTCGATTTGGAAAACGTTAACATAAAACGTAGAAGATAAAAGTACCTAGAGCAGAGATGAGAGGTTGAAGGAGCGAAATTCATGATGAGCAAACCTAGATCTAGCACTACATTACAACTGAAGACACACAAGTGTTCGAGAGATGGGTCAATCACTGCAAATCTATAAATACAGTAAATCAAAAGGAGAAATCGGAAACAATCGAATTATGAAAGAGGCTTACACTCGATTACCAAGCATCTGAAGGCTGAGTAACAGACCTCCACATGAGAGAGCTCGAGCGAGAAGAAAGTGATAAAGGAGTGTGGGATTGAGTTGTGAAAATGAGAAGGACTTGTGCAATGTAGACCAAGACGGTTAACAATGGCAGAACTTTCTTCCAATAGAACACGCTCTCCATCGAACTGAATGTGTTCTTCTTGGAGAGATTGAGCACCGCATAAAACCCTAACCCACTCGAGACATCGTCCTTGGAGAGAACATAGTGCAGAAAGCCTAGATTCACCTTCAAACTCTACGCCCTCCCCTTCAAACTCTCTTCTTTCAATTTCTTTCAACGTAATTACAACCTTAAAATCTGCTGTCGACAATATGATGGGGAATTTATTTAGAAGCGCTAGACAACCACAACAAAAAGATTGTGAGTTCGGGCTGTGTTCGGGAGGGGTGTTGAAACGATTGAAGTTCCTTCAATCAGTTGATTAATAAGCATTCGGTGTACTCTTCATTTCAATCGATTGAAATAAGTTGAATTGATGCTGTTTTCAATCGATTTCAATCACTTTTTTTCAACCGAGATATGTGGGTTGAAGCAATTTCAATTGTTGTGGTTGAATTAGTTTATTTTTATCCATCTCATTTCAACTACTTCAATTCCCTATTTCAACTTCAACTGACTTCAATCTCAGGCTGCGTTCGGTATGATTGAGATTGAAGTCAGTTGAAGTTGAAATAGGGAATTGAAGTAGTTGAAATGAGATGGGTAAAAATAAACTAGTTCAGCCACAACAATTGAAATTGCTTCAACCCACATATCTCGATTGAAGAAAAGTGATTGAAATCGATTGAAAACAACCTAATTTCAACTGATTTCAATATATTGAAATGAGTTGTTTATCGAACGCGTTTTAGGAGCGTGATTGAAGTTCCTTCAATCAGTTCAATACCCCTCCCGAACGCAGCCTATAAATTTCTCCAACAAGACGGCTGCAATAGGTGGAAAAAACAGCTGCATTAGATTTTTCTCATTAAACCGCTGAAAAATACTCTGTAAAATAGTAGGTTGGTTCATATTCGCTGCCATAGCCGCTGCATTATCCAATCCGCTGCGCAAAACCGCTGCAATAGAATAGAACCGTTGCATTAGACTGTTGCATTTGATAAGTATTGTAGTAGTGTTGAACTAATTTGTTATATCTGAAAGTATCAGTTTAAGCTTCATTGAATATGTATAGCTTAACTGAGTACGCTTTGAAACATAATGTTGTGTAAGTGTTTGTCATCATCAAAAAGGGGAAATTGTTGATTTGAGTTATAGTGTTTAACTAGCTAGCTCAATCATTCCACTTGTTTTGATGATGATAAACATAAGTATTTGATATCCATTGTGTGTGTTAAACTTTCCAGGAATAGCTCGAGGAGTGAGTAGCTTTGACAAAGCGGACTAGTTGAGTCCATGCGGAGACTTGATTTAGGCCTAGAGGGGAAAGCGAGTCTCGCCAAGGCATTGTGAAGAAATAAAGAGAAGAATAAAATGTCCAAGAAAAGAGTTGTGAAGACCGAAGGACTAGCTGAAGAGAAGAGAGTCGTTGCGAGAGCTAGTGGATCATGCTTCAAACTCAGAGAGAGTGTACACGCAATCAAGTGTGAAGAAGTGAGTCCTGCCAAGGAATCCTGCACCAGCGCGTAGTGTATTTGGGTGCAGTGAAGGAAAGGTTGAGAATCTAAGGATAGGGGATAAAGGAACTTATTCCTATGGATAGTGATGAACGGAGATCGCCAAGATGGACAAATGAAGGAAACACTGAGGGTGTGGAGCGGATTTCAACGTGGACAAAACGGTTATGCGAGAGAAGAAGCACAAAACGCGTGGGACCGTTGATACTTTCCAAAGAAGGGATGATCACATGGATTGTCAGCGTGGACTTCTTCATTGTCGTAGATTATGGGTTCACTATTCTTGGAGAATAAGTTTAGGAATTCTATAAATATGTGCAATAAGTGATGTTATGCACACAAGCTAGAACGAAGAGCAAAGAGAACTAAGTAGCTAGAGAGCTTTAGAGAGAAAGATGAGAAAGCTAGAGGGCTGAGTGCTTAGGCAAACTTCACTTGCTAGGAGGAGATAGCAAGAGCGAATTGGGCAGACGGTTAGCTCGAGTAAAGATACTTTGTGCCAAGGTCACGTGAAGTTAGTGAGTGGCCTGAATCACCTTGAGAGTTGAAATGATTGCTTATACTATGTTGAACACTGGTTGTGTTGAGAGAGAGTGTTACTTAGTGTTGTATTTAGTCTTGATTAATATAATCTATTAGTGGTGAGTTTTATCTCGAGCTTAGTAGAAGCTTAGGGTTCTCACCTTGGAAAAATCCTTGCATTTGAGCCGCGGTTATTAACTAACATTTCTAAGTTCAAAATATTGTAGCTAATCTCCCCTTCCGCAACTCTAACACACTAGCTAACTAGATTATTGTATTTAACTTGGAGGTTAGACTAGCTTAAACGTGTTTTCAACTTCTATATCTTTAAAATAATTAAGCGAGTCGATTAAGCTGCTCTTTTATAAGAGATACTCGATCAAATCCTAATAGCTAAACCTACAACCCCCAACTCCTGGTTGAAGCTCATGTCGAAAAAGATTGGGCACATGACGTCTCAGTTATGCACATAAGTGGCAATATGCGCCGGATCGGCTTTCCTTGCCTTTTTCTTAAGAGGCCCACGACCCAGACCATCCCCGGAGGACAAACACGGTGTGTGGAACTCATATTCGAATTGAAGAATGGAAAAGCTTGCCAAAAGAAATCGAAATGGCAAGCAGAGGGATAATCAAGGGGCGCGGATGAGGTTCG
The DNA here is from genome assembly GCF_046119375.1 of Phyllobates terribilis. Taxonomy (NCBI): domain Eukaryota; kingdom Metazoa; phylum Chordata; class Amphibia; order Anura; family Dendrobatidae; genus Phyllobates; species Phyllobates terribilis. Next base: position 35,501 of record NW_027367337.1, on the reverse strand, counting down.
GTGGTCGCCGACATGAGATTGCATAATTCTCAAAAAAGGCTAATGGTGGGCGCGGAAATGGATCACCGGTCGCTGGAATCTTCACTTGAGAACTCCATGTAACTATTGTGAGTGTGGTTTGAGCAAGCTTGAATTGACGGGCGCCGATAGTGATAGACATGACCCTGAAATTCTTGAGCAAAAACTTCAACGAACAAAAACCTCCAACCCGGTGGTGCAAACAACTTCCAATTGAGCCAAGCCACCCCTCAATTTTTAGATCAAAGTACGAAGAAGCTAATGGATTGTGTTTGAGCCGCAGGTTTTGGCTGGATATTGAGAAATTTCACTTTGCAAGAGTGATCGGTGGGCACCGAAATGTTGATGTGGTTAAATTGGGTTTTTTTGCTCGAAATTTGTAGGGGAAAGGATGGGTTTGTGGTTAAAATTGGGAGAGGGGAGAGGGTGTTTAAGGTGGTGAATTGGAAGGCGAGGGAGAATTTGTGTATAGTGTGGTTAGGGTTTTAGGAGAGTTGGTGGGAGAAGGAAGAAGATGATGAGAGGGTAAGGGCATTTTGGTAATTTTGTGTTTTGACTTTCATTTTCCAATAGTTCCCACAAAAATGCACACACTCTTTTCAAACAGCTCTCATGTTTTTTGGTTCAATCTCATCGACCATCTCACATGTAAGAAACACTTTCTCACTCACTTTCTTTTTCACACCCGATGACTTTTCCCTCATTTCTTATCTCGTTCGCACAATATTTTTTTCATTTTCTATTTTTCTTTCCACTCTATTCTTTTAGACTTAATTTTTTGATCACTCGTGTCTTTTTCACACTCAACATGTTTTTCTCACAAAAATCGCTTCCACTCGGTTTTGAAATAATTTGGTTTAAAAGACAAAATAGTTTTACAATATAGCTCAAAATTTTTGTGTGAAAAACGACTCAATGACTCGATCTAAATTATGAATTAAAAATACAACCTAAGCTAAGAGAAAAAGAAAAACAACCTTGCTTGGGTTGCTTCCTAGAAGCACCTCGTTTAGAGTCATGGCTTGACTCTCATCTAGCTCAACTCAGAGAAGAGTTGTCCACACACTTGGGAGTTTTCACTCACCAAATTTTAAGACGGTTGGAATTTGCAGTCGCGTGAGTACGCTCTTGTTGTAATTTCTTCCTAGGCTTGCTCGCCCTAGGTCCGGACTCCTTATTAGCTTCCCCACACTTAGACTGTTGTGGGGTCCCTCTAGTAATGTGCTCAACCTGCACAAGTATATCAATATCTCGGAGACTAGGTCCTCCTGGTAAAGTTAGTCCGATGTTCGATCTTGGTACAACTAGTTCAATCCCGTTCAGGGAATGAACGAATGGGCCATCAATGGTCTTATCGTCCATTGTGAATGTAACGGTTTTCTAACAAATGCCAAGGTAATTGTGCATGTTGTACATCTATAGCTGCACTTGCGGTTTTAATAACAGTCTCTCTAGAATGACGGGAACCGCCTTAGACTCATACTCCATGAGGAAAGTAAACTCACACACACGAACCCATACATTCTCCACTTTATTGAGTGGGAGTATGTTGGTCTTGTTGGCCAATTGAATGAAGACTCTAGTAAACTACATAGGACCCAGACCAAGGTCATAATGAAGGCAAGAAAGGAGAACGTTAATAGATGCACCTAGATCGAGCAGGGCTCAGTCGACATCCATCTTTCCGATGTTGATGGGAATAGTGAACATTCCAGGATTCTCCTCATTCATTGGCATGTGGATGACGTTCTTCTTCTTCCACTTAAGAGCCTTTTGCTCCCGATTTTTCTTCATGGTCACGATCTCATGTAAAATGTGCGGAGTGACCAGATTCGTCATCATCTAAGTGTAGAGGGGTGAGTCTTCATCGACGTCCTTGAACGCCTCGATCAAAATCCTCCGTGTCTTATAGATTTCCAACTCACTCAGAGTTGATGATAACTTCTCCTCATAGGGTATCTCTCCTCCACTAAACTCCTCTTTATCCTCACAAATGATTGTCGCGACATGTCGTATGGAGTGGGAGTCTACTACCTCATCACTGTCCAAAGAGGAATTGCCAAGCACAATTGGGTTATGACGGTTACTCGGGTGTGGTGGACAACTGCCATGAGTTGCTGGGTATAACGTTCAGTCGAAAGCGACCTCCAAGGGGTGGTAGTGGTTCGTGGTATAACTTGTTCGAGTCGTCACTCCCGAATCTAAGACGACGACAAGCGCTTGGTGACGTCTCCTTGATGTTTTTGATCTCTTTAAGCTCATCTTTGTCATCATGGTGTCTCAGACCTAATATAGAGCCTCGGTCACCAGAGTCAATCTCATGCTCCTCTCTCGGTGCCCTTCAAATGTAGCTCAGGTCCGTACACTTATAACCGAACCCTTGCTCCAACAACTCTATGTAAATCCAACGCTCATGAGCTTCCTTGCAAATGCGGGAATCCTCTCTTCGGAGATGCTCTTGTTCTCTATGCTCGACGAGCTGAAACATCTCTCTCTAGATATTCAAGGTTTTGACATAGCTCGCGTAAATCTTGACTCATATTTTCGGGACTATCATTCTTCTTCTCAGAATCTCGACTAGAAGTGCCGAAAAACTCTTCACTCTCCTTGTCTTGCTCAGATCGGCGAGCGCTGGTAGAACGTTGGCAGTCCCCGGAAGACTTCCTAGAAGGGAAATGACACCACAAGGTACAACTATTTCTCACTTACATATCACCAACTTTGAGATCTTTATCATAAGATTGGCGGGCACCGATAGTGGTTCGGCGGGTGAAAAACATGCATCTGTTTCCTAGAAGTCTGCCTCAGATTTTCGGTGGGAACCGGTGGAATTTTGACAAGAACCGATAGCAGGGAGGCGGTTGCTTGGAAGTTGTCCACGGGGCTCCAAACATGTCTTTGTATTCTGAGGCTATCGGTTTTGGATTTTGACGGGCACCGATAGCATTGCAACGGGCGCCGCTCATGTTTCTGTACATTTATTCTCCAGTTTCTACAAGATTATCAGGACTTTGAATCTTGTCCACCTCAACATTGTCCACCAATAGGAAACGTTTAGTACATTGTAGAAATTGGTCATTAGCATCAATTACGAGTGATTTGGCATGTTTATGACGTGTATTTCCGTGATCACGACCGAGGGAAGCGAATGCGTTAATCACTAGGATTACGGACATTCAAGGAGAAGATTTCCATGGGTACAAAGCTGGAGCCGCGCAAACAAAGGTGCAGCCGTGCATGACCGTATAAGCATAGACGCGACAGCCCCACTGGACGCGGACCAAAGTCAAGAACTCAGCCCAGGCGCAACCGCGTCGAGAAACACGCGACCGCCCCCGTGTTGGGCCGAGAAGAGCTCCGGATCCCTAATTCACTTGGAGTTTCACTTGGGCTTTGGACTATTTTCTAATGGAGTTTTGGGCTGATTAGTTTAGTATTAGGTTTTTCTTGTTAGGGTTAATAAATAGATGAGAGCTTTGCCTCCATTTAGGATCATAATCTCATCTTTTATCATTTCAAATTTTACGTAGCTTATTCGCAATGAGCCAAGAGTAGTCTCCTATACTTTGTTCGAGTGGTGAAGCCAATAGGCTGATTAAATGTAAGACTTATATCATTCGGTTCTAATAATATATCCTAGTTTGCTTTATCCTATTGCGTATATTATTGACTGGATTGAATTATCTATCTAGATTGATCACCAATGTTGTTTAAGTCAATTTCATATAGCTAGGTCTGACTTATCCGAGTTGGAGAGCCTTGCCATAGAGTAACAAATCAATTACCTGAACTAGTTGGATTTGTAGTTTTGTGGAGGATAATGATGTGTTAGTAGCCAAGTGGCATTGTACATTCCTATTTATTCTTGAACTTAATGTTGCCTAAAAATTGACCTTTGATATTTTTAGGGTTAGATTTAGAGGTAAAGCCTGTTATGACTAACTGGACTAATTATCTACATAGGAACAAGGATTAGTGCAACTAGAGGATATATAAGCATTAGGAGAGAACCCAAATAGAAGGAGTCAAGGATCATTTAATCAACTTATTAGGTGGATATAAATTATGCAAAGTGCTTTCTCATATTAATCACAAATCAATTGTTTGTTAGTTAGTTTCATCATTTCCCCCTTTTGTTATATTCTAGAGTTAATTGAACTTAATACCATAATAATTGATTTCCTTGATTCCCTGTGGGATTCGACCCCTACTTACCACTTTACTTTGGTAGAGTAGTAGTTGGGAATTATTACTTTGGCAGGGCCGAACGACGCCCTGTCATTCACCTCCTTCTCTAGAATGTCCTCATACACTCCCAACACACTTACATTGCATATGTCGGGATTTTTCTCCGTTTGGGATGGGAGACGACCCAAAATTTGCTGTTGAAGTTGTCCTATGGTTTCGGTTATTTGACTCACCTGCTGCTGTAGAATTCCCAATGAATCATTGACTTTTTTTATAGCGATGGTAACATGTTTGAGCCCACCTTGTAGACCGGTGTTAGTCGCAGCGAATGCTCGTATGATCTTGTCGTAGGATTGTTGGTTTTGACGAGGAGGAGGGTGGAGCTGATTTTCGGTATTGTTCCACCTAAAGTTAGGATGGTTCCTCCAAGGCTGGTTGCTTTGGCCATGACAGTGAGGCTTGACATGCCTTGTTGGAAACCAACCGCATTCACCTCTTCTTGGAACGACAGACAAGCGTCTGTAGGATGCAATCATCACCACATGCTTCACATGCCTTCACTTGATAAGCGGTGCCTCAGAGCTTTAGCCTTCTGATTTATTCCTTAAGTAGCGCTACCTCGTTGGATTCAGCTATGGTAGCGCAGTACACACTCTTTCTTCCACGCCCGTTATACTATCTCGAGTCATCCTCTAGAGTACCAAATATCTTCATAGTTGCTAAAAGAGTTAAGCCTAATATGTTCCCTTGGCAAGCCGTGTTAACCATTTGTCGGTCATCCTCATGAAGACCGCTATGCAAGTACAAGACCAAGTCATGGTCCTGATAGCCATGATATGGGAAGGTCTTGATTAGCTTCTTGAACCTCTCAAGATATTTGTAGAGAGATTCGCTGCCTTCTTGCTCGATGTTGGAAATCTGCTTCTTCAAGGCATTGGATTTAATGGTGGGGAAGTACTTCACTAGAAAGAGATTCTTCATATCTCCCAGTTCTTAACACTTCCCGGTGAAAGGTGTGGTACCAGTCCTTCGAGTAGAAGGAGAAGGATCTCATCTTCATTTGTTCCTCATCCATATCCAATGGTCAAATATTGACGCATACCTCCACAAATTCGTCAAGGTGTTGGATGGGATCCTCTATCACTGTGCCGCTGAATTTGGATAGTAACTAAACTACACCTATCTTTAGCTCGATCTTTTGGCCAACTGGGAGCGTTGGTAGATCTAGATCTCTTGTTGGCAAACCCATGTTAGGCGTTGTCAATACTTCCAAACTTTGATCTGCCTTCTCTTCGAACCAAGTTTTCAGCTACTTCTCCTCTTTGTTCCCAAATTCTTCCTCTTCTAAGATGATGGAATTCGCGTTCTATCTCCGCAACAGGTGAAATTGGAGAAGAGTGAGAAGAATGAGCGTGAAGCATATAAGTTTACACACTAAGAAATGTTCAAAGAAAGTCTAAATAATATGTCCATATATTATGCCTCCCCGGAAACGACGCCAATTTTACAGAAGAGATGCGCGTTTCCGGCCGTAAAACAGTCGAATTTAGTGAAAACAAGGCAAGACTAAACGTCTCGGCCTCTTTTAAGTCCTAAAATTCACTAAAGTCTATTAATTAGAATACAGTGGAAGTAAGAATATCGGCCCCTCAAACCGAATATACTAAACCTATCCAACTTGATTAACTACGAAAAATGCCTATTCAAATCAATGGAAGAAATAAGAAAAGAACACCAGTGAATAAGCCTTTAGAAACTACCTACAATGCAAATATCTATATAAAAGACCTAGTTCAAACCAAATCTAAGGCTTCATGCTGGTTTCAGAGGAATAGCTAAGACGGACACCATTAATATATCCTAACATGTACGAATAACAATCTCAATCCTAGGTGATCAATCTAATATAAAATATCAGAATTCAATAGTATTATAATCCAGAGAAAAGCAACCAAACAATGCTAAATCAAACTCAAATCACTCAATACATCAAACCAAATAACACTTCAAGGCCTTATTAGGAACTCGGACTTTAGCCCTTCATATCGGATTCTAAAAGATAAATAATAAGAATTCATGGATAACCTGTGGAGAGAACTCTCAAACCCTCAAGATCAAAGTAAACGAAACTCCAAATTCTGAAAACTAGAAAGTGATGATAAAGTTAACCTCAATGATAAAAGTCTAAAGCCCTATTTATAAGCCAGAGAAACTAAACCCTAAAAACTAATAAAATAAAATACAAACTCCGAAATTAATAATTAAATCCGAAGAAATAATAACAAAAAGATAGTAGAAAATATTCGGCCCTTTTATTCTGGGCCAGAAATCGCAGGGCGCCGATATGTCATCGACGGCCGTCTAAGTGTCCTCTGTAAGCCCGGTGAAATATCTCATCGGCGGGCGCCGCTAAAGCATAGGCGGTTGCCAAAATTTCTTCTATCTTTAGCTCCTTCATCTCCTTCGTGATTGATGGGCGACATCTACTGTAGCGTAACAAGTGGTCACTAACATCATTTATAGGAGATTTGACAATTATTTGGAGCATATTACTGCGATCCGGACCTCGCAGAGAAAGGTGTTATTCACGAGGATTACAGACATTAGAGAGAAGACAAAGAGAAGATTGCCAAATGGTCGAAGGTACGACCGCGCAGGACAAGACGCAGCCGCGCCAAGCTACAGAGGCCTGTGCGCAACTGCTCCCATGGCTCGTGAAACCGCACCCATGGTCGCTAGAGAAATAAGAAAAAAATGCCTAGACGCGACCGCGCCATTACCCAGGCGCCCAAGCGCGACCGTGCCATGCCTGAGCGCGACTACGCCACTGCCGGGTCGTGATCTGTTTTTGGGCTTTTTGTGGGATTTCTTCGGGACTTTTACCTATTCTTGTATGAAGCTTTGATCTAGACTTTTAGGAGTTGTTTATAGAGTTTCTACGTTTTATAAACAGGATTGAGAGCTTTGCCTCCTTCCCATGCTTAATTTCTAGTTTAGTTTAGTTATTTAGAGAGAATTTGCTCTGTTCTCCATGTTGAAGGCTGCGAATGATTGATTTGTAAGACTTCTACCTTGGTTCTCTGTTATATTATTGAGTTGTTTTCATATCTCTTGTATCGTGTTGCTATTGAATTAATTTTACCTGTCTGGCCTGATCAACTAGGTAGAATAAGTCTAATTCATACTACTAGGTCTGACTTGTCTGAGTTGGAGAGTCTTATCGTTTCGTAACAAATAAATGCATGAACTAGTTGAGATTGTTATTGTGTGGAGAGTTGATGATGTATTGAATATCAACTTTGAGCCAATGGTACTGCATGTTCCTATCTATTCATGAGTTCATTGTTGCTTAATTATTAAATATTGATAGTTTCAGGGTTGTAGTTAGGTAAGGGTTAATAGGACTAGTTGGACTATTAACTATATAAGAAAAGGAATTAGGAAAATCATAATATATATAAATTGTAGAGTGAACCCGAATAGTAATTAAGAAGTCAATGATCAAACCATCATTACGTTGTATGAATACTCGTTGAATAAGGTATTTTCTCTATTGCTTTCCTTCACTCAATTATTAGTTTAGTGGTCAATCCAATTTCCCTCTTGGTTATTATTAAGTTGATCTTATTAATTACATAAGAATCGATTACCCGACTCTCTGTGGGATCGACCCTTTCTTGCCACTCTACTTGTAGAGAAGCTGTCGCTAAACGACCCTCGTCAGTGATCTTCAATATGCTCGTCTTTGTCTTTACTTCTTCCTTAGCTCATCTTCATCTCTAGGAATCTCAATAATAGCTCGAATCAGACATATTCCGAAAAATAGAATGGACTAATATGTAATAATAATGCTCATAAATCTAATAAAATGATGCTAAATCTATGCTCATAAGCGCGTCGTAAACGTGCCTATCACATACACCTCTTTTTTTTGTCAACCCATATGAATTTGTTACCTAATATATGAATGTATTCCATAACTTAAGTTTGCATAAAAGACTCAAATACTTAAAAGCATCCTTTGTCATAACGGCCTCTCGATTAAGCAATATTAGTGCCCCGCATCCCATCTCCACCAAATTTGACTCCAAATACTTTGTATTTGACACGCTTAACCTAAATCCTCAGCACACAATCCCCCCCTCCAACATTTTAATTGGATACTAACACCGTTTATAGTTTCATCCACTCGAACGATATCACCAGAAGTAGCATACACCATGACACACCATCCTGAATGGATCCAGACAAATTCTATCCATATTGAAACATGAAGTTGTCATCCCTATCATGAGCGGTATATTTAATTAGGAATGAGTGGCGACTATAAAACCTCTATTAAATATTAGAAATTACTATTATTAAATTTCTCTATACGATAAATCTGATAGTTAGCTAGGGTTGAATTGATGATAAGTTGATAAGTTTTATCATTTTCTTTTTGTACATATCTTTAGTCATCTACAATTTATACTGAAATACCTAAAGCAAAAGCAAAAGTAAGAGATGTAAAAAAAGTATGTGACTCTATTGGCTTCTCCATACACATGAAGGACCTGTCAAAGCCAGTTCCTATCTATGAAGCCATGCAAAAATGCAATAAGGCTAGCAAGGGGATGGCATTGATCCATAGGTTTGTTTAGAAGCAAAATCTCATGTTGCAAATCTGTCTCTCTAAACAAAACTGTCTTAAAGCCATTGTACCAAGCTAATTCAAGCCCGAAAACAATTCCCCAAAGCTCAGTGATAGGAATTGAACAAGTACCAACATTATGTAAGAATCCAATAACCTACAAGCTTCACTCATCCCTAATAACCACACCCACAAAAGATCTATCTAATTGAACTAAACCGTCAGTATTTACATTCCCATCCTCTTGGAGTTGGAGACCAACTCATCATCACAACTTGACTGGCAGTAGCTTCACCATCATCTTCTAAGCTCTTCCTTGTAGCCTTAGCATAGTCCTGTCACATTACCTCGGATGAACGCCACCTTGTCTCCACCAAAGTTCACACCTTCAAACACCCATTTGTTAAGCCATTTCCATAGTTTCTAAATGGTTGTTGTAAATATTTCCACCCATCCATTTGCTTCATGATCCTGCTCGTTTAGGTTTACACGAAGCCAACCTGCACAGTCCAAAGAAAAAACGTGAAGAGTGCCCAACACCAATCTCAGTCCATATGTCCCTCTCCTTTGGACAGTCTTGCAAGACATGTAAAATCATCTCGTCCGACATGAACATCATATGCAGTCAGCCATTAGTTCTAAGTGTCTTCGTTGTCTTTCAGTGTTGGTCAAGATTACTCCCTTCAAACAAGCCAAGAAAAATTATCTAGTCTATTCTTGAACTTTTGCCCTCCAAACATTGCTAAAAATCTCCCTTATTCTAACAGAATCAAAATGAGAACAATAAAAGACAAGAGCGACATGGAATTACGTGGTCACCAAATTGGCTATATGCATATGTAGAAGGAGGTGAGATTTTTATTAGAGGCAGAATACAAATGACGACTTGTATCTACGGTTTAGACAAAACCACTATTTATAGTGCTCAAACAACCCTAATGGAATTGGGTCACAAGACTTACACGCATAAAATAAAACATAAGAACCAAATAAGGCCCATACTACAAACATTTTATTCAAGTCATCACAAAAATTCTCCACCTTGACTTGAATCCTCCAAGTAGACTCCACAAATGCACCATTGGCATTTCTAGATGAGCAGACTTCTCCCTCTGCCTTAGAATCGCCCCACATGGAACTACTAATCTCTGATGGGACCATGTCTAGGCAGTGTTGGAACTTGCTCTCAAGAACTGGCTTGGTGAACATATCAACAAGGTTATCAGTTGTCCCTACTTTCTTTATCTGAATTCTCTTTTCATTCCTCAAAAAATGATACCTGACATCGATGTGATTCGTCTTCTCATGATGGACCTAATCCTTGGTTTAAGCCTGATCCTGATGTAGGACTAGATCAATAACTAGTTCCTTTATCCATATTCCCTCCTTAGCAGCTACTATCAAAGTCATAAACTCCACCTCTATAGTAGACAAAGTAACTATAGGTTGTAGAGTTACCTTCCAGTTTACCACAGAACCTCCTAGAGTCAACGCAAACCAGTCATAGATCTCCTACTATCCACATCTCCAACATAATCAGAATTTGAGTAAGTATCAACTAAACATTGAGTGTCATTTCATAACAAAGACCGACATCAAATGTACCTCTAAGATACTTGAAAATCCTCTTCACAGATTGCCAATGTTCCTTACCAAGGTTGACCATAAATCTACTTACCACACTAGATCTGGTCGAGTGTGGACCATATCATACAACGGACTCCCAACTGCACTGGCATATGGACTCGAGACATTATAAACTTCACCCTGACCTATGTATATTCCCAAATTGTTGTTAGATGTCATTGGAGTAATATATGCTTGGATGAAGACATTCCAAATTTGCTTAATATCTTCTTAATGTACCCTTCTTGTGAGAGGAAGAGCTTTCTCTCTTCCTATCCCTATTAATTTCAAATCCTAGAATTTTACGAGCAACACCCAAATCTTTCATCTCAATTTCTACACTGACTTTTGAATGTCTGACTTATTCCGACCAATAATAAGCATATCATTAATATACAAAACCAAATAAATGCGTGAACCACCCTGCAACTCATTGTAGTATACACAACAATCATACAAATATTTGTTATAATCAAGCTACTTCATATAATTGTCAAACCGCTTATACCACTGCCTTGAGGACTTCTTTAACCCATATAAGGACTTTTTTAACTTGCAGACATGGTTCTCTGTTCTTGGAACCTGGAGTCCATCTAGATGAGACATGTATATTTCCTTCTTCAACTCTCCATGTAATAAAGTTGTCTTCATATCTAATTGCTCAAGCTCTAGATATGCAACTCTTGCTAATAACACCTTGATGGAGGTATGTCTGACCACTGGTCAGAAAATCTTGTTGTATTCTACTCCCTCTCTCTGACTAAACATCTTGCAACCACTTGTTCTTTTTACTTTATACTCTTTGTAGCAAACATTCCTTCCTTCTTCTTGAAAACCCACTTTCACGTAACAACCTTTCTATCAGTAGGTAATCTGACCAGCTCCCAAGTCCGATTCTTATGAAGAGACTCCATCTCTTATCCCATTACATCAAGCCCAATGTGTTGACTCACACCCAGATATTGCAGCTTTGTAGTTGGACAACTCATTATCCTCCACCTCATCGGCTACCTGCAATACATATCCTACCAGATGATCATACTCATACCTCTTTGGAGGTAGGATTGCGATCCTTCTTGTTCGGTCTACAACAATACTTTGATGCACAACTTCACTAGAAAATAGTTTCTAGTAGTACATGTAGGATTGAAATCTATTAATCTAAAAATAAATCAAATATATATGAAGTTATAGAATTCTAAGTGCAGAACGAGATTAGCTACAATAAAGCATAAGTAATATGAGTTAAGCATGCTAAGCTCTTGAGAGGATTTTTCCAAGGTGAGAACCCTAGACTTCTAACAAGTCCGGGATGAAACTCACCACTAACTTGCATCAGTTTAAGAATGATTACACACTTAAGCTACACCTAGCTTTGTGCAACTCTCTCTCACAATACAAGTAGCATTTATCTCATACAAGTAATCTTTCTCTATCAAGCTCCTAAGTGTTTTAGGCTCTAGCTTTCCTCACATTGAGTTAAGCTTTATGTAGCTTTCCCTAAGCTAACTCTCAAGACTTAATTGCTCCGCTCTCTCTTAGCTCGTGCCTAACAACACTTCTATGCACGCCTTATATAGAAATCTAACTTACAACCCTAAGCTAGAAATTCAATACTTGCGTTGCACTTGAAGAACGCCACATCAGTGATCCGCGTGATCAACTTCACCCTTGAATTGAATCAACACCCGAACTCGCTTTGTGCCTCTTCATCTTGACGATCCCACTTCCATGTTGGCAATCCGCACCTTCAATGCTTCTCTTGATTTGTCCAACTCGGCGATCCCCGTACATCCACTATATAAATTAGAAATCCTAACAACCTCCACTTGTTCTCATTTCCCTTAATTTGTAGCTTCAACGGCCTTCCTATTTGGACCAAAGATCCTAAGCGGGTGTCTAGGATTCCATCCGTGATCACGATGGAAATCGTTACTTGTATCTCTTCTCTTTTCTTCTGAAGCGCGATCCTCTAACTTAAAGGTCAACTAGCTCACTTAAAGCTAGAACTTCCGCCTTCTTATTTTTTCACTTCAAACATTATTATATCTTGGTGAGATTCAGCTTTCCCACTAGACCTTAAGCTAGACCCTCAGTGGTCAAAGCTAGTCCGTTTGTGTTTAAGCTATGCCTAAAACTCCTTGAGCTATACCTGGTTAGCTTAAAACATGCAAAAGACATCAAATACTTGAGTTTTTTTTATCATCAAAACAAGCGGAAAGGTTATCTAGCTCATTCCAACTCTAGCTCAAACCAATAATTTCCCCCTTTTTATGATGACAAACTCATATACAGGTAAGGATATAAAATTTCAAAGCGTCACCAGTTAAGCTACACATATGAAATTTAGCTTAATCAAGTACTTACAAATAACAATTAGCTCAAATATTTTCGCTAAGAACACTTTAACAAATATAACTTTGTCCCCCCTTAGACCAAGCTGGACGAAAATCTCCCCCTTAGTCGAATAAGGATATGTACCTATTTATTTCCCCCTTTTGACATCATCGAAAAATGAAAGCTTAATTAATGCAAAGGGAACTAAAGTGAAAAGTGCAAGCAAGCCTAACTCAATAATCAAGAATAAAAGACAGTAGTAAATAGAGCTATAGGTAACCAAGCATAAAGCACAAGCATATAGCAACCAAAAAGCATACTTTATAAGAAACATTCCTTACACCTTTATGGCTAGAAACCTAGGGGTAGGGATGCACAACCGGTACCGACCGGGACAACCGGGCCCGGTCCGGACCGGTGGACCGGAAAATTTTGAAAACTTGACCTGGAGACCGGATCGGAACGGATCCGGGTTGGACCGGGTTTTTTCCGGTCCGGACCGGATAACCAGGAAACTAAATCCTGCTAATTGATAAACATGTCTAAGTACTTCATATGCAACATGTAATTAAGTAATTAATGTGTTCATACTGCTATACATATATGCGGCATGTAATTAACATGTCTAAGTACTTCATGCTAATTGACAAATTAATAAATTACTACACATATAGCATAAAACCAAAACCTGCTTGACAAATTCATACTTGAGCATATAAATACATAAGTTGTTGCAGGTATAACAACACAAAACAAGCAACTTCATAATCTCCATTTGCCAATCAATTTAAAACAAAAGCATAAGTTGCACCATTTTTCCACCAAATAAAATAAAATAGTTTTAAGAGTATGAGTTATCATCTTCTTCATAATAACATCCAATTGTTGATCATTGGAGAACGGAGAATTGAACATCACTTTGTTAATTTCATCATCACCTACAAGTAATAATAAAAAATGATTTAATTCACATATTCAAGTAGAAGTAAGCAAGACTGTTTTGATATAAACATATAGATATTAATAAATTCTCTTACCCATATGATCAATCACAAAGGAAAAAATGAGCATTCATCATGCATAGAATGTGCCTTCATCATCATCTACCAACATACAATCAAATACATTGATGATTTAATTTTAATCAATTTATACTCCATAAACTTCCAAAAGTTTCAAGATTGTAAAAGTATGAATGCATAATAATAACTTGCTTACCTTCTTCATCATCTTCCTCCTCCTCCGGTTCTTCGTCAACTTTCTTTAACCTTCTGGATAGTCACAACCAATCTTGAGTGCAAACAAGTGCTTATACATTTCTTTTGTCAAAAAATAACAATAATAGTTGATAAGTGCAATTATTATCAAAACATATATTCATTTGTAAATTAAAGTACGTAAATCAAAAAGTAAACTTACTCTGGCTTTTCAAAGCTTCTATACTCTGTAAGAATTTGTCCTTCTGTGCTAAATGTGGACTTGGAAGGAACTGTAGTGATCAGGATGGCTAGTACATCACGTGCCACGCGTGAAAGTATAGGATATCGACCACCATTTATTCTCCACCATTTCAGAATATCACTCTCTTTTGCCTCATTTCTGTCAATCAAATACATATCAAACTCAAATCTTGAAACATCATCCCGATCTGAACTTCCTTTATGCATCTGTTCATCCAATTCAAGTATCCAAGTTGAACTATCATCATCACCAACCAAGGGATTGGATTCTGATCCACCATCTTGACTTTCCGAGACACCATAACAACTCACATAATCATCAAACAGTTCATAAGCATAAGCCTTGACTTGGGAGACCATATCATCTAGATTGGCGGGGCCAAACATCGTCTGAAGAGCTACACTCACCCCTTTAAACTTTCTATAAGGATCTAGAATGGTGGGCACAAATACCATCAGATTCAACTTATAAAAAGAACCCCAATATTTTTGGCACTTAAACTGCATATCAATTGCCATCAACTGTAGATCGGGGTCGCCACTGGAAGCCAAGTCATTAAGCACCTTTACATCTCGAGAAATATGGAAAATCAAGTAGTTGCTTGTGACATATAAGGACCCTGAAATCCGGTTTTTCAACAAATAGAACTCCTTCAAGTAAGAGACAAGTACTTCAATCTTACCCCAATCAGCAGAGTCTAAAGGATCCAAATCACCAATCTAAGGAAAATCTGTTCGACAAAAGACAGCTTTGTAAGGCAAGGCACTACTCAGCATATCATAGGTGGAATTCCATCTGGTACAAACATGTGTCTTCAATCTTTTCTTACAATCCACCTTGGATTTCTCAGCTTGTTGTTTGAAAGCTCGCATTCTGGCAGGAGAGCCTTTCAAATACTTAATCATAGCCCGAAGCCTATCAACATGTTCACCACATTTATTGATACCTTCCTGAACAATCAAATTCACAATATGTGCCATGCATCTCATGTGCATATACTTTCCCTTAGTAATGCAACCTTTTTCCTTAGCTACAGCAGAAACATATGCACAAGCAACATCATTCGCAGAAGCATTATCAACAGTTATAGTCAAAAGCTTCTTATCAAAATCCCAATAGTTCAAGCAATCTTCAAGTGCCCTACCAATGTCTTCTCCTCTATCACTAGTAATTTTGCAAAAGTTAAGAACTCTCTTTTGCAAATTCCAATTCTTGTCAATGTAATGAGCAGTGAGACAGATATAATTGGTCATCCCCACTGATGTCCAAGTATCCGTAGTCACACATACACGTTGACAAGAATCTCTAAGCTGCTTCTTCATCTTCTCCCTCTCTCCAACATAAAGCTATAAACAATCACGTTGAATAGTCATACGAGAGGGCATCTTAAATTGATGACTAGCAACATGAAAAGCATATCTCAAGCCTTGCTTTTCAACAGATTTAAAAGGCATCTCATCTCTAATTACCGTTTCAACAATATCCTCCCTTAAATGATTTGCATCAAAGCTCCAAGTTTTCATTTTTGCACCATCCCCACCCATATCATCCACAAGAATTTGAGTCTGCGTACCTTTGGGCATATTAGTTGGATTCTTCTTGCACTTTAAAATATGTTTGCTCAGATTCTTTGTGCCATTCTTGTTTGTATCAACAGCATAATCAACAGAGCAGTATATGCACTTGGCTCTTCTTTTGTTATCCTCAGAGACATATTCTTTGAAAGAACTCCAAAAATCAGATTTGTTTACAATCCTTCTCTTTTTAACAGGTTGCCTTGTAGCTGGATCTTGGGATGAGTTTACATCATGCTCACTAACCATATCCATTTGGATCTCTTCCTCGGCATCGGGATCTTGTGTAGAAGAGTCATGACTTTGTTCTACCAATTGCACTTCTGGTTCACTTCTAGTTGATTTAGAACGTGTCATCTCTCCATAAATCAAATGAATCAATTTTTTTTATCATATATTCATAGTACAACAAATGCAATAGTGAAAACCCAAAAACCCCCACCAACTTACGAGTCTTACGTTGCATGAAACTTTCGTAGACAATTCAGACAATTCCATGGATAAACTCACAAATTCCACAATTCTGTTTGCAAAACAATCCACATATATAAATAGAGTGATATTTTAATAATTCGAGGTAAGTAATGATAATACCGTGAGCACCACCAACTCTATACTAACATAGTAACATTCCTATTTTTTAATCAATTAATTAACACATTCCTATTGTGGAGAGTGAAGACTATACTAAGAACAAATAAACTAACTGAGAAAACTAAACAAATAAACTAATGGAGAACAAAGTAGTAATAAAGAATTGAACTTTGTTATAGTACCAATTTAAAGAATTAAAGATTCAGTAAACATTAAACAATTAAGAACTCAGTAACTTGCAATATGTAAGGGAAAAAGGTTGTTTAATGTCTACCAATCTATAACCAAATTGTTTAGTGTTTTAGTTAGTTTAGTGTGCATCCTACTGATCCCAATTAACAATTCTGAGAAAGAATTACTAAACTACAGCTGCCAAGATTATAGTATTACAATTCAAATCAAAGTTGAGCACTTAAGCTGCTGGAACTTCTGTGCAGGATAACTTATGCTACAGTAGAGAGGAAGAGAATAAAGAACCGTGATGAAGGGGTGCCGGAGAGTCGGAGACGCTAGTGTGGAAGCGGTGGTGGCGCTGCTATTCTGCTTGCGCTTTTGCTTCACTTCTGCCAAGGAGGGGGAGGCAGAATTGCCGGAGCAGTGGGACACCGGAGGCTGGAGCAGTGGGACGTCGGAGGCCAGAGCAGTGGGACGTCGGAGCAGTGGGATGCCGGAGAGCAGCGAGTCGTTGAGAAGGAGAAGAGGCGTGAAGGATCTAGGGCTCGTAAGTTTTCGCCTTTCCTAAGGGCTAAGAGCCTCTGACTCTTTAATTATTTAGTTCTACATTAAAGATGAATTAACGTAAAAAAACAAGAGTATATTCCGGTCTACTCAGGTTGGACCGGAAAAACCCGGTCCGGTCTTGGACTGGACCGGAACCCGGAAATCTAAAAATTATTGGACCGGGGACCGGACCGGACCGGATTTTTCCGCTCCGGTCCAGTCCAGTTCGGTTTTCCGGTCTGGTTCATTTCTGTGCATCCCTACCTAGGGGTAGTTAGTTATGCTGTCAAGAAAAGAGGAAATAAAATAACAGACACAATGTTCTAAAAAACACTAGGCGGGTGCTAGGGAGTGGGGGGTGGGGGGGGTGTCCTAGCGCCTAGGAGGAGCCTAGACGGATCAATATTATAACACTTATTTTTATATTTTAACATAATTGTTATATGAAAAATTAAATCGAAATATATTGATTCATAATTTTCATAGTAATTCATAATTTAGTTATGTAATTTTTATATAATCATATAATTTGCTAATTAATCATCCAATATTCGTCATAAATAAGATCTACAAGACCAAAACAAGAAAAAATCATACAGTTTTCAACACATGTTTCAACGTAAGTGATATAAAATAATTATTCATAAGTCAAAGTCGCAGTCGCATGCTCTTAGCGGACGTTGGTCGCAGTACGAGGGAGAGGGACAAGGAGAGCCGAACAAGGGCGAGAGGCGGGATGAGAGGTGAGGTGAGGTGAGAGACAGCCGGTGGGACGAGAGGTGGAGGCATGACAAGATGGAGGTGGGAGGTAGTAGGGACGACAAAGTTCTCAGGGAGAGGGGTGGGAGGTGAGAGGCGGAGGCATGAGACGAACGAGAGGATGCGATTGATTTTTAAGTTTTAACCTAAATAAGAACACAAACCCTTTCAAAAAAAGAACGCATACCCCCGCCTAGAAAAAGCGTAACGCCTAGGCGCGCTAATTTTTTCCACTGCCTAGCAAAAAAGGACTAGCTCCTAGTCGGAACGTTAGGGTGCCGCCTAGTGCCTAGACGAGCGATTTTTTTCCACTGCCTAGCAAAAAAGGACTAGCTCCTAGTCGAAATGTTAGCGTGCCTCCTAGGCGCGTTTTTTAGAACACTGCACACACAACTTCAACTCTAATCATTGTGTTGTCTAGAGAGATTCACCAAGGACTAGAGAAGAATGATGATTTCATCGTGCCTAGTTGTCATAAGCTCAAGCTGAGCTGTGATCCCTGTAAGCTTGCGCTCCAGTGTTGTTCACTGACCTTGAATGGCGTTCACAACCTTCTCAGAGGCAAGCAGGTCAATAGTATCTGGCACTTGTACTTCTCTAGACTGGGTACGGGAGGAGGAAGCAACTTGTGTTGAAACTTTGGCAGTTACAGGCTTAGCAACCAACTCAGACACCTTCTCAATTGTTAGAATCTTATTAGAATTCACTGGCTTGTACAATCCTTCCGCTTTGAGCAATCTGTCTATGATATGCGGGAAAGGGAGAGGATATGAAGTGTGAGCGCCACTTACTACCATATGACTGAACATTATCTGAGCTGTATTGATGATTTGCCCGCTTAGAGCTTGCTCCATGAGACAACAATCTGAGATTGTTACCAAGTCCATATTGGTGTTACGCGGTGTGATATTCCGGATGATGAAGTAGTGTAGTAGTCGCTTGGATGCAGATAAATGATTGGTGTTAAGAACAGCTGGTACAAGTTTGCCGAAGACTGTCTCTTTGATAGCTCTAGAATTAGATAGCCAATTCTTTTTATACAGCCTCCCAAAGCCCACTAAAGTACCGTAGGGGCCGGGCTCTTGAACGATAGCCTTGGAAATGTCCTTAACCTTGAAACTGTCACTGGCGCCGTAAGACCACTAGAGCTGCATGAGCCGGGTTCACCCATTGACGAGCTGCTGCTAAATTGAGCATAGAATTTCCGCACTAGATCAAAATTTTCCTTGCTTACCTCAACCTCCATTTTATCCCAATTCTGAAGATTTATCAAATAAGATAAATGATCAGAACTTGAAGCTACCTCAATCTTATGTAGAGTGTCTAGAGCTACGATGACAAGACAGATGATTTTGTGCTTTGAAACGCTGGTTGGAATGGGAAGGAATTCAGGATTCTCTGCTGGTGGTGCTTTTCTCTACTTCTTAGAGTGAGGCGGTTTCTTAGACTTAACCACTACTGACGCTGAAGAAGGATCAATTTCCTCATCTTCTTCACTGGACAACAAATCTTCCTCCTCAATTTTGCATTTGACCTTTTCTTTGGAAGCACTCTTCACATCTTTAATGATTTGATGCTGAGCCGGAGCAAATTCATCATCCGCTTCCTCAACGAATGGCACAACAAGTACTTGAGAGTGAGAAGGAGAGACAAGAGGCAGATGGTCACCTGAAGCTGACTTTGCCGGACTGACAAATAATTCAGATTCAACATTAACGAGGTCAGAGATGATGTTTGAGACCGCTGTGGTGACCTTATCATCTGCATGCACAGAATCATGCCCTTCTTCTATTGCTTGATCTTCAACAAAGTCTGTAGCACTGATTTCTCTGCCCTATGGATCTACAACTGGTGTATCCAGTGTCGAAGACATTGTAGATGTGGTCGCCAGAGTTTTGGGAGGAGTAGCTTGCTGAGAGGCGAGCTTAGCGAGTCTTTCTCGCTTGAGATCCTCGATATCCCTTCAACGCTATTTCTTAAAATCGGATAGCTTGGAAAGCCTTTCGCGTTCCTACTCTTCAACCTATTGACGACGCTCCACCTTGTACTCGGTCTATAGCTCATCTTCAGATGGAAGACGGATGGGAATGTCATCGACCATTTAGGTACTGCAGAGCTTTTTGTTTTTTATGGTTTGAGGATTGGAAATTTTGAGGAGCGAGAGTGTTTAGAGACAAGGAGCGAATTGAGTAGCAAGGGTAAAGATGGAGTTTATTGTATTTATAGCGAGGGAGAGATTAAGCAAACATGGTAAATATTTCAAGCGACTCCTTAGCCGGGTTTATACGGCTAAGCACAATCTTCCTCTACAAGATCCAGCGCCATAACCAACTGCTACGAATAAGCACAATCTTCCTCTACAAGATCCAGCGCTATAACCAACGGCTACGAATAAGCAACGACTATATCTTGATTCTCATAGATCTGCAACGCTACACAAATTCAGCTCTGCTGTTGATGCGTTGTAATGGCTAGAAGTAGCTTTTGTGAATCTATATAGAGTTAGATCACTGTGTTACTTTTTGACCGTTAGAACTTGGAGCCTCAAAAATTTCCTCTTGCCTTAAGCAAACTTCCAAAAGAATCAAACCTCAGATGTCGCTCAACCCAAATCAGCCACAGATTGCCACCTCAACTACTACTCACATTAGTTTTTCATCATGCTAGAGATGTGAAATGTGTGATTTGTGTGCCAAATATAACTAATTAAGCATGAAAGAATAACATGAAAATGCACATTTCACATAAGGGACAATAGACACTCACACTCAGGAATATAAATATATCAAGTATGTGCATATAAGGGGTAGTTGGGCCTTTTGTCACAAAAATGAATACTTCCACATGTAGAGTTTATATAGAGACTTAGGAAGCATTACATTTAAGTCAGTTAGGGACATTGTAGGAGTGAATCATTTCTATGGGATTGTAATATGGTTAGAATGCGATCACTACTTTGTATTTATGGAGAAAGAAGAGCATGGAATGGGTTATGACTATAAGTTATAGCTTAAATGCAAACACAACTCTAGCTAGATTGGCTTTTTGCAATAGATGATGCATGAATAAGAACCAAGAAAGAAGGATAATTAAACTAAAGTTCCTAATGAAGATAAAGCTGCTAATTCATAGTCAAAGTTAGGGAGTAGCTTACAACGCATATCATGCTTCGGCTAATGAAGAGATAGAAAACCAAGCTGAAGCCTAAGGCTTAGAAAGATATCCATGTAAAGCACCTTAAAGAGATATTTGCTGTTTTGCTCTTCTGAAAGTACACAATATAGCTCAACGAGATAGATAGAAACCCGCTTGTATGCTCCAGGGCCTTGCTTGAATAGTTCTGAGTCTCACTTAAAATATCATATGTAGCTGTACCACAAATGTGTCTCGCTTGAATGAAGCGACACCTAGCTCACATAGATAGACATCTTTGAATGCATAGGAGTAAAAGAGATGCATGTTGACAGTTTAGCACGCTTGATTTCTTTTTGTTTGTGCCTTGAAGGACATGACTCTCCTCCCTTAGCTTGAAATGAGAGTAGCTTGATAGATTTGACGTTGTAGCTCCTACTCTGTATTTCAACTTGCAATAACAATCAAGTTTTGGGTGTCCAACGAAGCGATGGTTTCTAAGGAATGTTAGCATTAGCTATTATTGAGCTGGAAGGTAGAAGATTCATCATCACAACTCTAGGAGTAGACTCATAATAGATATTATCATTTAGATCAAGCAATTGATGAGATTCACCTTTCAAAGGCATACCTCGATGTGCTTTAGCTTGTTCGTTCTTGGCTTTTGAAGGTTTAGTACATACAAACTTGGTCTTAGACGACCTTCTCTGATCAAGCTTGCCTTTAGTGAGACTAGCTTGATAGAGCTTGCCCTTGCCAGAGTCAGCCATAGCCGGCTTATAGGGATTTTTCTTGAGCTCAATTAAGCGCTCACACTCATGCCTAGAATGTCCATTACTGCCACAGAAAGTGCAGTAATGGTTGTATCTTACATAACCATACTTTCCTTTTCCAGGGTGAAATGGTTCTCTACGTGTAATATTAGTAGGTTGAGTGGATGGAGATTGTGCTTGTTCTATATACATTTTGTGCACATTCACTCCATGAAACCATTGCTTGTCCTCACTTCCTTTCTCAAGAACTTTGACCTTGCTTTGTAAGTATTGATTATCAACTTTGCAAGTGTGAAGTTCATTATCTAGCTTGACTAATTTGTCATGAATATTGCTAGATAGAGATGGACTTGAATTGGATGAATCATGATTGATGAAGCCCAAACCTGGTTGTGCTTTCACAAAAACTGTTTGGTTGCCAGTTTTTGCTTCAACATTCTCAGCTAGATCATCTAGCTTGGTTAGGATTTCATCAAGCATGCTCGGTACAATTGAGTCATTGCTCTGAGCTATATCTATACCTTTGCCTTTACAAAGCTCACAAGATTTGGTGAGAAGGGTGGACTTTGTAGAAAATTGTTTAGTGAGCTCAATTGTTTGTTCCCTTAGATGATTTAGCTTTTTTACTGAGTGCTCGCTTCAACTCCGAGAGCCTTATGATCTAAGACTAATTCATTTAAAAGCTCAACAAGGTTTCTCTTAGGAAGAAGTTCCAAGTTAATAGAGCTTACCTCGATGTCTTCATCTAATTCGGTGTCTTCAGCGGCTACTAAGCACAGATCTTGTGCTTCTCCACAGTCTAACTCGTTATCTGAATCACCATATAAAGTGAAAAAGGCTTTCCTTGGTGGAGTTTCAGATGAGCTTGGATCCACCTTAGCACTACATGTTTTAGCCATGTGTCCCTTTCCTTGATAGTTATATCATACTACATCCTTGAGGTCTCGTGGCTTGGATTGGTCTCTTTGAAAGCCACCTTGTCTCTTAAAGAACTTCTTAACGAGCTTAGTCATTGTTGGTTTGAGCTAGAGTGTGTAACTAGCTAGCTAAACCGTTCCACTTATTTTGATGATAACAGACCTAAGTATTTGATGTCCTTTGTGTGTTCTAAGCTAGTCAGGTATATCTCGAGGACTTCTTAAAATAGCTTTGACACAAGCAGACTAGCTGAGTCCACAATGGGACTAGCTTAAGGTCTAGCGGGGAATGATGAATCTCGTGAAGACAAAATAAGTGTTACAGAGAAGAAATAAGAAGACGGAAGGACTAGCATTAAGCGAGCGAGAGTCCCTGTAAAGCTAGTGGATCACGCTTAAGAGAAAAGAGAGAAGATACAAGTAATGGAGAAAACAATGAGAGTCTACGGGTGGAATCGTGCACAAGCGCATATAAGATTTGGTTAAGTGAAGGGAAGGTCGTTGAAGCTGCAACTTAAGGGAAATGGAAACAACAGGGAGTTTGTTAGGATTTTTACTTTTGTATAGTGGATGTAAGAGGATTGCCAAGCTAGAAAAATCAGAGACGCGCTGAAGGTATTGATTGCCAACGTGGATGAGATGAGAAGATCAATAGAAGAAGAATAAAGCGATGAAGACCGTTGATGCATTTCCAGAGCGAATATGATCACACGGATCACTAAGGTGGCAGTCTTCAATGCCTCAAGATATAGAACTACTAGCTTCAGGATAGTAAGTTATAATTACTATATAAAGCGTGCATAGGGTGATGTTAGGCATACGAGTTTAGAGCTTCACATGCTAGAGAAGAGAAAAGTGATTAAGTCTAAGAGAGAGATAGAGAGAAATCTATATTGTGATTAAGTTGATGTGAAGAGAGCTAATGTCTAAACCACTGAGGAGCTTGATAGAGAGAGATTCTTGTATGAGATAACGCAAATTGTATTGTGAGAGGGAGTTACTTTGACCTAGGAGTAGCTTAAGTGTGTAATTTCTCCTGATTAATTCAAGTTTAGTGTTGATTTTTATCCCGAGCTTAATTAAAGCTTAGGGTTTTCACCTTGGAAAAATCTTGCATGATCCGAGCTTTTTAAATTACTTTACTAAGCTTAAATGGTAGCTAATCTCTACTTTCACATTTCTAGCTCTTTAGCTTATATAGCTATTAGAGTTAGTCTTAGAGATTAGACTAGCTTACTTGTGTTTACTTTGTTTTCAAATCTTATCAACTCAAGTGAACCAAGAAACTCGATCCTACAATTGGTATCAACGCGAGGTTGCTCTTGCATAGATTCTTTCTCTCTTTATAGTCTGAATCATGGGCAACGATAAACATGCTTTTAACCTAGGAATCTCTTTAGATAAGCCTCATGTCTTAGCTGAGGGTGAACTAGAATGGTGGCTAACCATGACGAAGAACTATATCCAACAAATGGACTATCAATGTCGGAGGATCATAGAGAAAGGAGAGATAAGCTCACAACCGAGATAGAAACTTACAAATGGGGGCCAACCGAATATGCATCACTTAAGAAAAATGCAAAGGCTAAGCAACTCATTCTAAACGCTCTCTCTAGAAAAGACATAGATAAGATCATGTCCCTCTCAACCGCAAGCTCATGTGGGAAGCGATAATAGATATGCACTCAAGCAGTAAAGAGATGAAGAACAATTGCAAGTTTGAGCTCCAACGACATTTCCACTCATTCAAAATGGGCGAAAGCCAATCTATAAGTATCATTCGAGATTCCAGGTATTACGTGATAAAATGTCCTCAACTAGGCTTAGGGTAGACTCCTGGCAACTCTCGCTCGCTTTCATTCATTGGGTAAATGCTAAATTTGATACTACTGAGAGAATAATGCTAATGACTAAAGAAACCAAAGAGCTTCCTGTCTCTATGCTTGCTGGAAAACTTAGAGTGCAGGAAAGCGAACACCAAAAAGAGTCGCTAGCATCTAAGGAATCCAGGGGAATGACGCTCAAACTCACCAAAGACCTTCAGAAGATGGAAGACAATGATGAATGACCATGAAGAAGATCGGGATGTTGCAATGATGACTAAACTCATCAAGAATTTCTTTAAGAAGCAAGGTGGATTTCAATGAAGTGAGTCCAAGCCATGCAACCTCAAAGATGTCATATGCTACAACTGTCAAGGTAAAGGACACATGACCAAAGCTTGCACAACTGCTAAGGTGGATCCAAACGAATATGAAACTCCACCAGGAAAGGCCTTTGTCACTTTATGGGGTGATTCAGAAGATGAGCTAGACTGTTGAGAAGCACAAGAGCTATTGACAAGGCCAAAATGGTCGTTGTGCCTGTCAAAATAATATTTATAAACTAACACCTCTACAAGTAGAGTGGTAAGCAAGGGTTGATCCCACATGGAGTCAAGTATTCATTTCTTGTGTAATTAATAAGATCAACTTTATTAATGATTAAAGGGGGAAAATTGGATTGATGTTAAGCTTACTAATTTAACCTAGGAAAGCAATAGAGAAAATACCTTATTTAGCGGGTATCCACACAACGAAATGGTTGTTTTGATCATAGACTTCCTAATTGCTAATCGGGTTCATCCTATCAATTTATATATTATGATTGTCCTAATCCTTGTTCTAATATTGCTAATTAAGTCAACTAGCCTTAACATCGCCTTACCTACCAATCTAGCCCTGAAACTATCAAGACTATCTCCTACGAAACATTAAGTACAAGAATAGATAGGAAAGTGTATTGCCTTGGCGCCTAGAACTCATTAATCTCCACATCCCTACAAGTCCAACTAGTCCAAGTATTGATTTGTGCTACTAAATAGGCAAGGTTCTCCAACTAGGATAAACCAGACCCTAGTTATATGAAATAGATCTATAAACCTAGGTGATCAGTCTAGATAAACAAATAACAATCAATTGATAATACAAGAAAGATATTAAAACAATTAAAACAATATATCTTTATTAGAACCAAGGGAGAAAGTCTACAAATCAACCATCTGCAGGCTTCAACCTGGAAAACAATGAGAACTCTCTCTACAAACTCTCTAAAGTAACTAGAACTAAGCATAAGAAGGAGGCAAGCTCTCATCCCTTATTTATAGAAGAAATAAACCTTAGAAATAACCTAAAAAGGCCCAATCCCAAAGATACATAATAAAATAGGTAAAAGACCCAAAGAAAGCGTACAGAAGAAAAGCATTCCGCGACAGAAACCCTAAAGGGGCGCGGGCGCGTCTAAGTGGACGCGGTCGCATCCGCCTCCAATCTGCAAGGATCGGTCACGTCCCACCTTCTGTAGCCTCGGTGCGGTTGCACCACTATTCTGTCTCATTGGTGTGGTTGCGCCGCTATTCCGTCTCCTTGGCGCGGTCGCGTCAGCGCAGTGACGTCCGTTGTGCGTGTGACTTTACTTCGTCGTTTGGCCAACTTCTCCTCGGTCTACTTAAGAAAGCTCATAATCCTTGTATTTAACCACTTTGCTATGCGAAGTCCGGATTATGGTAATGATCCAAAACATGGCCAATTCTTCCATAAACGATTCTAACAACCACTGTTTACCGTACTAAATGTTGTCATCAACTGTGCTTAATAGCCCTTGAAGATTCTGAATCTGATGAATACATCGAGGCAAGCTCTCTTAATTTTTGAACTTATTCCAAAGAGAAACCTTGTTGAGCTTTTAAATGAATTGGTCTTAGATCACAAGGCTCTTGGTACTAAAGCGAGAGCTCAACAAGAAGAGCTTGATGATCTAAGGGAACAAACAGTTGAGCTAACTAAACAATTGTCTACAAAGCCCACCCTTCTTACCAAATTCTATGAGCTTTGTAAAGGAAAAGGTATAGCTTCATCCCAGAGCAATGACTGAACTGTTACAGACATGCTTGATCAAATCCGAACCAAGCTAGATGATCTAGCCGAGAATGTTGAAGCAAAAACTTTCAACCAAACAGTTTTTGTGAAGGCAAGACCGAGTTTGGGCTTCACCCATCATGATTCTTCCGATTCAATTCCCTCTGTATCTAGCGAGTTACATGATAAATTAATCAAGCTAGATAAAGAACTCCACTCTTTCAAAGCTGAGAATCAATACTTACAAAGCAAAGTGAAAGTTCTTGAGAATGGACCAAGCAAGGACAAGCAATTGTTTCATGGAAAGAATGAGCGTAAAATGTATATCAAAGAAGCGGAATCTCATCCAAACACTAAGCCTACTAGGTTTAGAAGAAGAGAACCATTTCGCCCTGGAAAAGGAAAGTATGGATGTGTAAGATATAACCATTATTGCACTTTCTGCGGAAATAATGGTCACTCTAGGCATGAGTGTCAGAGCTTAATTGAGCTCAAGAAAAATCCATATAATCTTGCTATGGCTGACTCTGGGAAGGTCAAGATCGATCAAGCAAGTCTCACTGAAGACAAGCTTGATCAGAGCGGGACGTCTAAGACCATGTTTGTACGTCCTAGGCCTTCAAAAGCCAATAACGAACAAGCTAAGGCACATCGAGGTATGCCTTCCAAAGGTGAACCTCATCAAGTGCTTGATCTGAATGATGATATCTATTACGAGTCTGTTTCTAAAGATGTGATGATGAATGTTCTACCTTCCAGCTCAGAAATAACTAGTGATAACACTCCTTTGAAGCTAACCTTTGTTGCATACCTAAAGCATAATTCTAGTATTGCAGGTTGAAATGCAGAGTAGGAGCTACAACGTCAAATCTACAAGCTACTTTCATTTCATAGTAAGGGAGGAGATTCATCTCCTTCAGGGCTGAAACTAAAATAAATCAAGCATGCTGAATTGTCTACACACATCTATTCCGTTCCTATCTACTCAGAGATGTGTATATATACGGGATAAGATTCGCTTTGTTCAAGTGAGACTCATCTGTGGTACAACTATAAAGTACATTTTAAGTAAGACTCGGAGTTATTCAAGCAAGTCTGTAAAGCATCCAAGCGGGTCTCTATCCATCTTGCTGATTCATATTCTTGTACTTTCAGAAGAGCAAAACATAAAATATTATCTCTAAGGCTCTTTGCATGGATATCTTTCTAAGCCTTAGGCTTCATCCTGGTTTTCTATCTCTTCATTAGATGAAGTAAGATATGCATTGTAAGTTTCTACCAACTTTGACTATGAATTAGCAATTTAATCTGCATTGGGAACTTTAGTTTGATTGTGATTCTTGCTTGCTTGCTATTCATGAATCATCTATTTCAACAACTAATCTGGCTAAAGTAGTATATTGCATTAAAGATACTTTTTATAGTCATGACCCATTGCATGCTCTTCTTGTGTCACAAATAGAGAATGGTGATCTTCTTCTTGCCATATTACATGCCTATAAAAATGATCCATTCCTACGGTGTCCCTTGCCTGACATAAATGTAACACTTCCTCAGTTTTGATAAACTCTACAAATAGGAAGTATTTATTTTTGTGTCAAAAATCTAGCTACCCCTCTATATGCACATACTATATATTCATATATGCTGAGTGTGAGTGTGTTATGTCCCTTTATCTGAAATGTGCATTTCCTATTATTCTTTCATGCTTAATTGGTTATAATTGGTACACATATAACAAGTTTTATACTCCTAGCAGGATCAATCGCTTATGTGAGAGTATCTGAGATGGTAGTTTGTGTTGATTTGGTTTTAAGCTACTTCAAAGGGTTGCTTAATGGTGATGTTTGCTTAAGGTAGAAGGTTAATTTTGGAGGCTTGAGAAAGTAACGGTCTAAACATGTAGTTCAGTGATCTAGTATAAATAGATTCATAAAATCTAGTTGGTTCGGTGATCTAGTCTAAATAGATCCAGTAAAGCCACACCTAGCCATTACAGCGCATCACTAACAGTCGTTACAACACATCTTTTACAGAGCCACTTGTAGCCGTTAAAGAAAATATCCAGAAAAAGGTCTGTGAATGTAGCCATTTCGCTTCTAGCAAGAAATTATAGCCGTTACAAAGATTTGCAGAGCTAGCCATTCCACATATCTAGCTGTTGGTTTAGCGGTGGAAACTTACAGAGGAAGATTGAGCTACACTATAAATACACGGGTATGCATTTGCTTCATATTTTTATCGTGTATACTCTATCTCTCCCTCTCTATATTTTCGAGAAACTCCTCTGTTACCCTCGCTACACTCGCTCTCTACACTCGTCCTAAAAAATCCCCAATTCTCAAATCCTAAAAAACCAGAGATCCTCATAGACCTAAAATGGCCGACGAAACCCTATTCACATGCCAACCAAGGAAGAACTATATGCTAAGTTCTTAGTAACACATGAGAAAGAGCTTAAACAACTCGAGCAAGATAGGCTCGACAAGCTAGAAAACTAAGAAAGCCATACCTCCGACAACGCCTACGACTTTGGTGACGGTTTCCACACCGCCAAAGACCCTAGAGACTCCGGCAAATCCAGAAGTCAGTGGTCACAGATCTCGCCATGGGTCAAGCTACTGAGAAAGGTAAAGAGGCAATCTTTGTAGAAGATCGAGTCACCACAGTAATCTCAAACGTGCTTACAAATATCACCACAGTTAAAACAGATCCATTTGTGACGGCCGGCGAAGTCTACTTCAGATGACCATCTACAACTTATCTCTCCCTCTCACTCTAATACTCTAGTTGCTTCATTCGCGGACAAAGCGATGAGGAGTTTGTTCATGCTCATCATCAGCTAATCAAGGATGCTAAGAGCACCTCTAAAGCTATGGGAAAAGGCAAGTTGCTAGATGAGAAGGAATTTCTGTCACAAGAAGAAGAAGGTGATGAGACAGAGCCGTCGACAGAAGTAATTCTAAAGACAAAGAAACCACCTCGAGCTAAGAAACAGAAGAAAGAGACTCTTGTAGAGAAGCCAGAGTTACTGCCGCTACCCACATGCATAGAAAAGCGTGGCATTCTATTTGCAGTCAACGTCTCTCCAGATACTCTTCATGAGATTGAGGTCACTTCTATCTCTGATTGCTTCACTTACCTCCTTAGGATGAAGAACTGGGATAAGCATGAAATGGAGGTAAGCAAGGATGATTTGGAGCTAGTGAGATAGTTCTATTCCGCTTCAGCAGCAACTCATCCATAGGTGAACCCACTTCTTGCAATTTTCAATGGTTTCATGATGCGAGCGAGAGCTTTAAGGTGAAAGATCTGGCAAATGAGATAGGGACAGGAGCTCGGTCCCAATGGATCTCTTGGGGGATTTGGCCACCTATACAATAAGAACTGGCATGCAAATTTTGGAGCTATCAATTTGACAGTATTTGGGAAGAATGTCCCTATTGTGGTAAAGATAGATCATCGCTCCGCCTCTAAGCGACTCCTTCATTATTTTATAGTCAGAATATCACACCGAGGAACACAAACTTAGACCTGGTAACTATCTCTAACTGTTGCATCATGGTTGAGTGTTTGAGCGAACAGCTAAACAATACAACTGAAATCATGTACTCACACATGGCTGTCCAGTCGCGCTCATCATGGCTTGCCTCTCCTTTCCCGCACATAATCGCTCGTATGCTGAAAGCAAAGGGGTTGTACAAGCCTTCCTATGAAACCTAATTCAATGATGTGCTCACAATTGAGAAGGTGTTTTAGCTAGTTGCTAAGCCTATCCCTACAAAGGTATCTACACCAGCTGCAAGCTCCTCTTGTACACAGTCCAGAGAAGCGCATTTGCCAGTTTCTAGTGAGTCTCTTGCCTCAGAGCGCATTGTTTTTGCTATCCAGAATCAGTGTTCGAAATTGGAGAAAAAGATTGACCAAGATATCTACACAGCTTGAGCTCATAACAACTCATCAAGATGAGATGGTTATACTTCTGCCAAATCTAGTTGCTGTCACTTGACAAGCGTGATGTCTAGGGTTTAAGCGTGTGTGTTTTTGTGCCTTTTGTTTCTCTTTTTTCTTGACAAGTTTAACCACTAATCCATAGGTTATCAGCCATAAACAATGTAAGGAAATATTTTGCTATATAGTATGCATTCTGGTTTCTATATGCTTGCCCTTTCTTGATTGGTTACACTTTGGCTATTTTGTGCTTATTAACTTTCTATGCATGGTTACTGAGTTAGTTTGATAGCACTTTTCACTTTAGTTTCCATTGCATGAATTATACTTGCATTTTTTGATGATGTCAAAATGGGAAGTAAACAGGTTATATCCTTAGTTGACTAAGGGGGAAGATTTTAGACCGGCTTGGTCTAAGGGGGAACAAAGGTGTACTTGTTAAGTGTTTTTAGAGATATATTGACCTTATTTATTATATCTGAAAGTACTTGATCAAACTTCATTGCTTATCTATAGCTTAATTGAGTACGCTTTGAAGTTTTATGAGCTTAATTGTTTAAGGGTTTGTCATCATCAAAAAGGGGAAATGTGTTGGTTTGAGCTAGAGTGTGTAACTAGCTAGCTAAACAATTACGTTTGTTTTGAAGATAACAAACCTAAGTATTTGATTCCTTTGTGTGTTCTAAAGCTAGCCAGGTATAGATCAAGGAGTTCTGAGAGTAGCATTGCCACAAGCGGACTAGCTAAGTCCACGATGGGACTACCTTAAGGTCTAGCACGGAAAGCTGAATCTCGCCAAGATAGAACAAGTGTTGCAGGGAAGAGATAAGAAGATGGAAGGACTATATTTAAGCGAGCAAGAGTCACTGTAAAGCTAGTGGACCGCGCTTCATAGAAAAGAGAGAAGATACAAGTAATAGAGCAAACAACGAGAGTGTATGGGTGGAATCCTGCACAAGCGCATAGAAGATTTGGTCGACTGAAGGGAAGGCTGTTGAAGCTACAACTTAAGGGAAACGGAAACAATAGGGAGTTCTTTAGGATTTCTATTTTTGAATAGTGAATGTACGCGGATCGCCAAGCTGGACAAATCAGAGATGCGTCGAAGGTGAGGATTTCCAACATGGACCGTTGATGCATTTCTGGAGCGAATATGATCACACGAATCATTGAGGTGGTTGTCTTCAATGCCGCAAGATATAGAATTGCTAGCTTCAGGATAGTAAGTTGGAATTACTCTATAGGGCATGCATATGGTGATCTTAGGCACACAAGTTTAGAGCTTCACAATCTAGAGAAGAGAAAAGCGATTAAGTCTAAGAGAGAGCTAGAGAGAAAGATATATATGCTTAAGTTGATGTGAAGAGAGCTAGTGTCTAAATCAATCCGGAGCTTGATAGAGAGAGATTACTTGTATGGGTTGAACGCAACTTGTATTGTGAGACAGAGTTACTTTGAGCTAGGAGTAGCTTAAGTGTGTAAATGCTCTTGATTAATACAAGTTTAGTGGTGAGTTTTATCTCGAGATTAATAGAAGCTTATGGTTCTCACCTTGGAAAAATCTTTGCATGAGCCAAGCTTTTTAAGTTACTTTACTAAGCTTAAATTTTAGCTAATCTCTACTTCCGCATTTCTAGCTCTTTAGACTATATAGCTATTAGAATTAATCTTTTGAGATTAGACTAGCTTACTTATATGTACTTTGTTTTCGATCTTATCAACTCAAGTGAACCAAGAAACTTGATCCTACAATCATAATTGCCACGTCTTGGTTTTCATCATGGTCATAATCATCATCGTTTTCCACCTTTTGAAGAACACGACTGAGCTTAAGTGTCATCCATCTTTTTCCTTAGTTACGAGCAACTCCTTTTGATCTTCGCTTTCCTTCACTCAGAGTTTGTCAACTAACACAGAAGCAGAGAGCTCTTTCGTCTCTTTAGTCATAAGTATTATTTTCTTAGAGGTATCAAATTTTGAATTTACCCATGAATGAAAGCAAGAGAGAGTTCCCATGAGTCAATTTTAAGTCCAGAGGAGGACATCTTGTCACACAGTACCTGGAATCTCTAATGATAATTGGAGATTGACTCGCTCTCACCCATCTTGAAAGAGTAGAAGCCTCGTTGATGCTCAAATTTGCAATTATTACGCATGCCTTTGCTGCCTGAGTGCATATCAATGACCGCTTACCACATGAGCTTGGCAATTAGCAATGACATGATCTTGTCTATGTCTTTTCGAGAGAGAATTTAGAATAAGTTGTTTGGCTTTGCATTTTTTCTCGAGAGCTGCATATTCGGTTTGACCCTATTTGAATGTGTCCGTTTCAGCTGTGATCTTCTCTTCTCCTTTCTCGATGATTCTCCAACATTGATAGTCCGTTTGTTGGATATAGTTGTTAGTCATGGTTAACCACCATTCTAGTTCTCATTCAGCTAAGACATGAGGCTTAGATAATGAAATACCAAGATTAAAATCAAGTTTTTCATTCCCGTGATTCCAACTATTGAGAGAGTATGAATCAATGCAAGAGCAACCCTTGCTCTGATACCAATTGTAGGATCAAAATCTATTAATCTCAAATAACTCAAATAGCTATGAAGCTATAGAGTCCTAAGTGCGGAATGAGATTATATACAACAACGCTTAAGTAATATGAGTAAAATATGCTAAGCTGTTGCAAGGATTTTTCTAAGGTGAGAACCCTATATTTCTAACAAGTCCGGGATGAAACTCACCACTAACTTGTATTAGTTTAAGAACGATTACACACTGAAGATACACCTAGACTTGTGCAACTCTCTTTCACAATACAAGTAGCATTCGGCTCATATAAGTAATCTCTCTCTATCGAGATCCTAAGTGTTTTAGGCTATAGCTTTGCTCACATCAGCTTAAGCTCTATGTAGCTTTCCCCCAACTAAATCTCTAGACTTAATCGTTGTGCTCTCTCTTAGCTCGTGTTTAATAAGGTTGTGGCCTAACAACACTCGTATGCACGCTTTATATAGAAATCTAATTTACAACCCTAAGCTAGCACTTATATACTTGCATTGCACTTGAAGAACGCCACATCAACGATCCACGTGATCAACTTCACCCTTGAATTGCATCAATGCAGGAACTCTTGTTGTGCTTCTTCAGCTTGACGATCCCGCTTCCACGTTGACAATCCGCTCGTTCGACGCTTCTCTTGATTTGTCCTGCTCAACAATCCCCGTACATCCACTATCCAAAAGTAGAAATCCTAACAACCTCTAGTTGTTCTCATTTCCCTTAATCTGTAGCTTCAACGACCTTCCTTCCCTTGGACCAAATCTCCTAAGAGCACGTCTAGGATTCCACCCATGGTCACGTTGTAACTCGGTTACTTGTATCTCTTCTCTTTTCTTATGAAGCGCGATCCTCTAGCTTAAAGCACAACTCGCTCGCTCAAAGCTAGACCTTCCATCTTCTTATTTCTTCACTTTAAACCTTATTTTGTCTTGGTGAGATTAAGCTTTCCCCGCTAGACCTTAAGCTATACCCTCGGTGGTCAAAGCTAGTCCGCTTGTGTTTAAGATACACCTAAAACTCCTCGACTTGTACCTGGTTAGCTTAAAACAGACAAAGGACATCAAATACTTGAGTTTGTCATCATAAAAACAAGAGGAAAGGTTTAGCTAGCTCATTCCAACTCTAGCTCAAACCAAAGTATAATCTCAGACTAATATGTATCTTGCCCAGTAGTAACTGGTTCCGGTAGTTGGTTTTCGACCAACATAGGTGCCTAAATTTTGTCTGGAGTAAGTTTCCCTCAACCTCCTTAGCAAAAACCTAATTCGACCCTAGGCGCCTCCGGCGGCGTTTTCCGGACCAACGCCTTGTTGCTCAGGCCTGGATTCTGCCGGCGGTCCCCTGCCAATTTGTCCGTCATCTCTTACGACAGGAGTATCTTCTCGATCTCCGACGCCTTGGTGTCCGCATACTGCCCTGTCCGTTTCAACTCTCCGGGTCCCCGTTCTCTGACCCTTCTCCGTCAGTTTCCTCAAGAGACCGGCGTCAAAAGTACTGACCATTGCTTTGCGTTGTCAATGTACCGAGAGGGAGGAATCGCTTGGAGTGTCGGCGGGTTGTCTCACGCTGTTTGTCCGGTGGAGTGTTCGCAGATCTGTCCTGGTATTTGGGTTCGAGTAGGCTGTGTGTGTGGACCCTGCTGTGATTGGGTTTGAGTAGGCTGCAGGTTGTAGTGCGGCAGGGGTTTGTAGGGGAAACCCTAATTTGACGTTGTGTTCAGTACTTGCCCTCCAAGTTTATGGGAAGCACAGGCGGAGGGGCGCAAATTCTGCATCTCTAGTTTCGAAATCGGCTCTGCAGGTGGGTTCGTCTTTTAAGGCTGCTCCTTTTATGCCTTCAGCGCTGATCACGTCGTCTGTGGTACTACCGGCATCGGTAAAACAGGGCGTCAATTCTGCGTCTCCAGGTTCGATATCGGCTCTGTAGGAGGGTTCGTCTTCAAAAGCTGCTCCTTTAGGGCCTTCAGCACCGATTATGTCTTCTGTGGTATTACCATCGTCGAAAAAACAGGGGTTTGTCGCGGCGGCAGATCAGGAGGGTATTCTAGCGGCTAATGCTTCAGATGATTTAACCAGCAAAGAGACGTATTCAGAAGCATTCCGGTGCTGCCTAACTCTGAGGGCATTGCTGGTGGTTCTGCGCTAGAGCCTCGTGTTCCCGCAGGTCCGGTTTCTCATTCGTCTGGGACTACTGTTGGGACCTCTTAGGACTACAAATCACTTCGGATTCGGTTTGATCATCTTCTGCGACGGAGTTTGCTCCGCCTCAGCCGGATGCTGCGTCTTTGCTACCTGTCCCAGCGAGTGGTGCCTCGAATGCTTAAGCAACAGAAATCGAAGAAGATTTTCATGAATTCGGGATTG
>NW_027367336.1:0-59182 GCF_046119375.1 Phyllobates terribilis | reverse complement strand
GTGATTGCTCGAGGAGAGTTTACGTGGATTAGGACACAGTTGTTTCTGGATATCTAGGGTGTGAACAAGAAGCATCGGGTGTACGACTCGTTCCGCGACAAGTGCATATATTGATATAGCTCACAGTATGTCGCATCGACCCAGCTCATCTCGGCCCAGTTCATCTTCACAGGTTAACGAAGAGGAGGTTCATCATCGTGGTCAAGAACTCCAAGAACAAATGGAGGAGAGAATGCAACAAATGCAAACACAAATGAAAATGCAGGCACAACAGCATACGCAAGCGCATATATAAATGCAAGTGCATATCCATGCATAAATGCAGGTGCAAATGCAAGCGCAAATGATTGAGTTAATCCAAGATGAGGTGGCCAAGATGATGCCAACCCTTCCCTCTAGAGTATCGCTCACCACCCGAGACGACGACGATGCGTCGTAGTGTTTTCCATGTTTTACTTCAAAAACATTTATGATGTATGAACTATGTTTGTGGTGTTTTGTATGTACTATGCTATAAGATATTATTTTATATTTTTTTAAAATGTCAATGTCGGTTTTATGAATGTTAATGTTGGATTTGCTTTGAATATCATGGTCATGTAAACTTTTAATTGAAAAATGCAAAATGGCGTGATTTGGATGTCGATAAATGATTTTTGAGAATTTTATAGCGACATATTTGTGAATGAATAACGATGGATTAACGACGAGGTGGAGATGGATTTGTGACCAAATGACGATGAAATGGAGCCGTTTTTTGCGACGGAATAGAGACGGATCCCGTCAGTAATTCGACGCCGTTTTGCTCACCATGTCATTGGGTGACTTTTGGCTTTGGCGATGGATTTCCATCTTTAAATCCGTCGCCAATTAATTGTTCCAATTGTCTCGTCAGAGACATGGTTTGCGACGACCATCCTTCGCCAAATCCATCGCTGATTTGGCGATGGACTCGTGGTCCGTCTCTAAATTCAAGTTGTGATGAAATTGGCCGGGACGGACATTGTCCGTCGCAAATCCATCACAAATCCATCACAAACCTAATTTAGCGAGGGATATACCTTGATTAGCAACGAAAAATCCGTCGCTAATCAACTATATTCTAGTAGTGGCCGATCTTATGCGGTCCATTTTGGTGTCGATATAGCAAAAAGTTTAGTTCATATACAAATAAATTTGATCTGGTAAAAAAATTAATTTATTTTGAAATTATTTTTTAAATATTTGTATTCTTATATATTCTTGATACAACACATTGACAAGAACAAGCGGGTCAGGTCGTATTTTGACTAATGAATTTCTCGGGTCATCGAGTCGAGTCCAAAACTTATCGGATTTATATGACCAATAAACGTGCTGGGTGATTTTTGTTAGGTCTACGTCAGACCTATAAGACTCAAATCACGCCCACACGTAATGTTATGCTAATGGGGGTCCTCGACAGACTAGACAAGGGTAATATTCAGTTGAAAAACGTTAAGAATATTGAGAATGCATATGCACTGTACATTTTAGCAGCACACTAATTAGTGTGCATTATTTTGTGAAGGTGGGTGAGTGTGTATTAATGAGAGTATAAATTAATTATGTTCATGAAGGCTAATGTCGTATGCCTTATCAAAGAATTACCAAATTATCCCTACAGAATATAATGGTAAGTAAGGGTCGAACCCAAGTAACACAAATAAGGATTGTTTGGGGGGGGGGGGGGGGGTGGTTACAAGTAACACAAATATGAAAACACAAGATATAAGTAATGGATTAAAGCATTCACTCATCAGGTCTCAGCATAACAGATAAGCAATAGATCCTAGATTCCTAACACCTTATGTTAATACATTCAATTGGTTGTCCTAATCCATGTTCTAAGAAAGCAATTAGTCCAAATAGTCTAGAAACCCTTATTGTCACTATAATGAAGGAAATCTCAAGATTCAATACACAATAGCATTAAGATCAAGAATAAATAGATTCATGCAATATCATAGACAAATCGTCGGATACTCGACAAGAATTGGATAAATCTACACAAGATGAACTCACAAATAGTGAATGTGAATTCTACTTGCTACCACAAAACAAGACTTTTCAAATCAAATTGTCTAGTTCTAGCAATATGATAAACACCGATAGATCTAGTTAGCTAGTGTATTAAAATCAACATAAATCAATCAAAGCATATGCACAAAAATATCAAAACAACTTTATATTGGATAAAACGTAAGGGTACATAATCTTACAATCTAGCCAAATTTAAGAGACTGAATCCAACAAGTGATCATGGGAGATCAGTTCTTCATCATCTTTGCAAGAGAAGCAAAAGTCTAAGAGTTTCTAGAGAGAAAATGAAATTTAGAATATGAGAGAATGTGAGAGAATATGGTCAAAACCCTTGAAAAACTGTTCTTATTCCCCTCCAAAAAGGAAAAACCGAAACTACTTCAAACCCCATAAAAGAGCAAGCAGTTACAAAGACTCCGGGATTTGGGAGTTACACCACAGATGCGACCGCGGTTTAGTGATTGTGACCGCGGTTGACTGACCTCAATGGCGGTGACTGATTGCAACACCGGTTTGATCTCTGTTGAATGGTACCCGCGTTGAATGGCGCGACCATGGCACGACCACGGTTCAGGCTCTGTAGTTTTCTTATTTGTTTCTCTCATCTTCATCTTCACTTCTTCGTCTTTTGTCCCGATGCCTCATATGCTTCATTTAACGAATAAATGCTTCCGAAATGCACCTATAAACCCCTAACAACCACTCTAGGTTCCATACGTGATTGCGCCTATCAAATACCCCACACTTAGACCTTGCTCGTCCTCGAGTAAGCAAAAGAATGCTAACTCTTCCATGAAGCACAAAGGTCTCAGCGAGTATGGATGTACTTGATAGCAGCGGGTATCATCAACATCTCAACTCTCAAATACATGCACTCAACAAAAGAAAGGCTCCGACCCCAACAAGACACTAACAAATGGAAAATAAACATGAACTACTCTAACCTAAATGCATGTAATTGACATCCCCATACTTTATTCTTATGTATCCCAAGAAAGTACGTCACAGTGAATCTTAAGAATATGCAATGGTTGTTTCAATCCAAGTGACGTATGAATGATAAATATGATAAGTTAAACAAAAGAAACTTTTCCTTCCTAGCATGCTTCTTTCAATGACAAGAAAACAAATATTCCTTAACTCTATATATCGACATTGGCAAAAGCAAGTCACTCAAATTCACATCTCACCCTTGAATGTCAATCCCATAGGCTTGCAGCCACATCAAAATCTAAAGCACTAGGCGCTATTCAAATCATTATCTAGAGACGTACAAGAAGTATCACAATATTATTAATTCAAATATTTGTTTTATTAAGGCCCGTTTGTTTTATGATCCTAGCCTAGTAATTACAACTTTTTGACACGACCATAAAGGATCGAACCCAGAGTGATCTTTCACACCACAGAGATTGCGTGCCAACCCGAGAATCATGGAGACTCGAACCTGGAGTGATCTTTCACATTACGGAGATCACACACCTGCACGATCGTTGTGCTAGTAGTATACCATTTCAACTCTTATTTCCTATGTGATAAATTAAACCCTCATAAAAATGTCATATAAAATAACCCTAAATGCGGTTTGAAAAGAGATTCAGAAGCAAGTTTTCAAAGACAACAAGAAAGGAGAAACACACATATATGAGGACTTAAGCAATTCAAGAGTATCAGTCCAAATGCAATCCAATCAAAGTCTACATGCTCAAGTAAATGTCAAAAGTTCAACAAATCATATCATCATCATAACACACATCCAAAACTAAAACCAAAACATAGTGTACATGCACCATTATATGAATCCAAAAATCAAGTAGGAAATATGATAACTGACACCTAAAACAAACAAAAACACACAAAAACAAGCAAAACAAATAAAAATAACCTACATGAATGCAATAACTAATACCCCCACAAACTTGAAATGGGCATTGTCCTCAATGCAGCAAAAGAGGACTCAAAATAAAGTAGAAAAGGGAGAAAGTAGACGAACCTCACACCTCGGGTTGCCTCCCGAGTTGCGCCTTTAATTAATGTCGTTGGCTCGACTTCCGTCATGTCATCCATACTCTTTTGGTCCCCTTGGAACCTCCGCTCTCATAAGCATATCCTTGAACCAGCTACGGAAAGGTTTGAACATTAGACCATTGACTTCCTTGACACCCCATACCAAGTGAACCTTTTTCCTTCTTCCCTCTCCCACACTTAGACTTAGCCGGGGGGTGTATAGGCTCTTTCTTCATAACCTGCACAACAACTGATTGGCGGCATCTCGTACGTCGTAAGGAGTGGAAGTTAGCATCAATTATCAGCATATTAGGTCATGATTAGAGCATATTTCCATAGTCCTGACTCCGTGGAGAAAAGGATCTAAATACGAGGATTATGAGTACAAGGGTGAAGATGCGGAAGGCGAGGAACAAGCGCATGCAAAGAAGAGACACAAAGAGGCATTTTGGCCTAGGGCGCGACCGCGCCCTAAGTGGCGTGACCATGGAAGAAGAACTGCACAGTGGCGTGACCGCGCCCTAGTTACTGAGAGTCGGTGCGATCGTGCCGGCATAAGCGTGCCCACACCTTTTTCCTAAGATGCGTTGCGAGAAGCCCTAATTGTGGGAGTTTAAGTGGGCTTTTACCTAGTTTTTGTACAGATTTCGGGCTGGGGTTCTTGGTACTTATTGTCTAGGGTTAGTTTCTTTATAAATTAATGAGATATTTGCTTCCCTCTAACACACAACATTCGTTGCAATTATTTCTTAGGGTTTATTAGAATGAGGAGGGAGTAGTTTCCCCAACATTGCTCTCCGGGCGGAAGCCTGCGGGGGTATGTGTTTGTAGATTTCCTCTTATGGTTCTAATAATAATATATGTATTTGATTTGTTTTATCCTCTTCCTTATATCATTGATTGATTTCAATGTGTTTATCTAGCCTAGTTACCTAGTTTTATATATCTCTTTTATATAGCTAGGGCCTGGTTTTTCCTAATAGGAGAACCTTGCCGACTTAGAGGCAATTCATTTACTTGGACTAGTTGGACTTTTAGATATGTGAAGGGTAATTAGGTGTTATTAGCCAAGTGGCACTGCATCTTCATATCTATTCATGGACTTTATGCTGCCTAGGAGATAGTCTTTATAGTTGTAGGGCTGGATTTATAGGTAAGGGATGTTAGGACTAGTTGACCTAATTAGCTATTTATTATCATGCATTAGGACAAACTTAGCATATAATTGAGAGAATGAACCCAATTAGCAATAGGAAATCAAGGATCAAATCCCTAAATCCGTAGGTAGATGCTAGGAGACCAAAGCATTTGCTTTTATTGTTTTCTAAATTATTTAGTCAGTTTCACCATATCTCCCCCTATTTCCCCTTTGGTTACTTTAAAGATAATTCCATTACAAGCACAAGATTAGACTTATTGACTCCCTCTGGGATTCGACTCCTACTTACCGCTCTACACCTGTAAAGAAGTTAGAAAGGATTCGTAGGTAAGGGCTGTTAGGACTAGTTGACGGATTAGCTATTTATGAACATGGATTAGGACAAAATTAGCATATAATTGAGAGAATGAACTCAAATAGTAATAGGAAATCAAGGATCAAACCCATAAATCCGTAGGTAGATGCTAGGAGACCAAAGATTTTGCTTTTATTGTTTTAAAAATCATTTAGTCAGTTTCATCATATCTCCCCCTATTTCCCTTTTGGTTACGTTAAAGCTAATTCCATTACAAGCACAAGATTTTACTTATTGACTCTCTTTGGGATTTGACTCCTACTTACCGCTCTACACCTGTAGAGAAGTTAAAAAGGATTAACTTTGATAGGGCCTACGACAACCCCATCAACAACACTAGCAAGTACCTTTCCCTGGGGGGTCAAAAAGATGAGGCTATTGCCCCTAATAGTGGTATAGATCATATCAGGTGGTTAAGCTCCCTCATCAATTAAGTTAACCTCATGAGCCTCCATAATAGGAGGTAAAACAGTATCAATCCAGCAAACAAAAAACAAGTTAAGAGATTGGCCGTCATGAATATTATGTTCTATTATATCCCCGTCAAACTCTAGAGTCATAATTTCTCCAAAAACATCAATCTTAGTCCTAGAGGTACTCATAAAGGCCTACCTAGTATAATAGGAGCCCTAGCACTCTCACTCACATCCAAGACAAAGAAATCAGCATGGAAAAACAATTTTTCACCTTAATTAATAAATTCCCTACCACTCCCCTAGGAAACACCGAAAGACCCATTAGCAAGCACTATCACAGTTCTAGTTTTAATTTGGGGTCCTAGTGCTAGTGATTCATACCCCGAGTAAGGCAAAACATTGATAGAAGCACCTAAATCTAGCATGCCTCTATCAATCCAAGTCTCACCAATCATGATAGGGATAGTAAACATACATGGATCCTCGCTCTTCGCTGAATCTTGCTTTTGAAGCATCACAAAAACACGCTCACTCACTTGCACCTATAACTTTCCCTTAAGATTTTGATTCCTCTTGACAGTGCAAATCTCCTTTAAAAATTGCCATACTGAGGAACGCTCTTGATCTGTTTGAGCAAAGGTATATTGACCTCACACTTTCTAAACATCTTGAATAGCTCATTGTCATTTACTGGCCTTCTCGTGTCCTTAATGACTTCTGGAAAGGGTGTGGGAGGCTTCTCGGAATAGAGGGGAGGGAAATTTGGCCTCAAATAGTTTTCTTGGCATAGATGGAAGTCCCCTCGATCCTCGTATTCCTCCTCATCTTCTTTAATCTTCCTTTCAAATCTGCCTCCAGAAGACAAAGCGTGACCACGGTCCCCAAAATGCAACCGCAGTTGGTCATGAGAAAGAGAGCTCTCTGTAGAGCCTAAAGCACGACCGCAGTCCCTAGACCGTAACCGTGATTGAATTTCTGTGTTACTCGGTGAAAAATGATTAGATGGGGCATGTCCACTGATCGCGACCACGGTTTTTTCTCTATTTTCTTTGTTTCGGCTTCGCCTTGTTCAAATAGGGGGTTGGTACCTCACAATTTTTCCGCTCCTCAAATGTATATCATTAGCATGTTGTCTTGGATTCGTCACAGTTTGAGATGACAATTGCATAGAAGTTTGTTTATTCTGTTGAGCCATTGCATCGACTAGTTGACTGAGTTGCTTCTCATTGTTCTTGATGCTTGATTCGGTCTTTTGAACAGAGTGTTGAAGTGTTGGGTCAAGGATTCCAACATATCCTCGGTTGATGGACCTTGAGGTCTATTTAGTTGGTAAGGAGCCCGGTATTGGTTACCTTGCTGAGTTTGATTGTGTTGTTGTCCTCTGGATGGATCACCATATCGGAATCCATCATGATCATTTGACCTCTTGTTAAAGGTATTGGTTTGATTGTCAAACCTAGTTATAGGAGGTCCATAACCTCCACAACATGTACCTCAACGATGGTTGGATCACGCAATTGAGGGAAAGTGTCAGTGGGATGACATGGATCAACACAAATACCACAAGCTCTTGCTAGTTGATTTCTACTGTTTATCAAAAGACCCTTGATCATACTATTCAACTCAGCAAACTCACTAGTAAGATCAGGACAACTGGATCCTTTTCTTGTATACGTCCTTCAAAAGCTTCTTGTTCCATCAGCCATTTCATGTATTTTGCTCATCGCTATGGCAGCGGTTAGGTTCAAGACACTACCGTTGCAAGCAACATTTATGAATCTCTTATGTTGATCTAGTAAAATATCGTCGAGGTGGATTACTTGCTCCTTCTCATCAAAATCGAGAAACGAGAAACTAGCACACAATATCATGAACCGCTCACAATAGTCATACCTCGTCTCTTCATCTGCATGCTCTACATTAGCAATAGCTCTCTTCAAGGCAGTTGCCTTCTTGGCGAGGAATTACTTGTCAAGAAAGGCCTTGTGCAGCGTGGCCCAAGTACCAATAGTTCCCGTCAACAGATGATAATACCTGCTTCTAGCAGTTTCGTTCAACATAAAACGAAAAGCCCTCATCTTGAACTGCTCATCCGTAACATTGTCCAGCTTACTACACATGCAATGTCATGGAATTCACCCAAATGCATGATCGGATGTTCACCAACTAATCCATGAGGATATTGATGACCCTGGATTTAAACGCAAAGGAGACACCATTGCCCAAAGGAGGTATAGTAACCGCCAAAGGCTGTTGAGTAAGATCGGGAGCTGTAGGCTCTCAGAGTGTGCGAGCAACCACCGTCTCTATAAATTGGTCTTGTAAAGATTGTCTCAAGTTTTGTAGATGCGTCCTCTCTATCTTTAGATTAAAATAAAAAAGAGGTGTATTACTAGCACGAGTGTTGACCATAAGATAGATCAATACCAAGGTTAATCACACAAAGTATCAAACGTAAAATTTGCCTCCTCGACAATGGCGCCAAATTTGACGAAGGCTAAATGTCGTATGACTTATTAGTGAATCACCAGACTACCCTATAGAAATAGTGGTAAGTAACGGTCAAACCCAAGTGATTCAATTATCCATTTAAAGCATATTTGTGATTAACAGATAAGGATTGGGGGGGGGGGGGGGGCGCGGTTGTAGCACAAATATGCAAATACGAGAAATAAGTAATGGATTAAAGCGTTCGCTCATCATATCTCGGTATAACAGATAGGCAGTAGGTTCTAGATTCATAACACCTTAGGTTCATACATTCAACAAGTAGTCAAAATAGTCATAGAAACCTTTATTG
The DNA here is from genome assembly GCF_046119375.1 of Phyllobates terribilis. Taxonomy (NCBI): domain Eukaryota; kingdom Metazoa; phylum Chordata; class Amphibia; order Anura; family Dendrobatidae; genus Phyllobates; species Phyllobates terribilis. The sequence continues at coordinate 50,384 of NW_027367336.1, read as the reverse complement.
TTGCTATAACCAAGGAAATCCCAAGATTCAATAACACAATAGTATTAAGATCAAGAATAGATAGGTTGATACTATATCATAGACAAAACGTCGAATACTCAAAACGAATTTGATAAATCTACACAACATGCACTTGCAAATAGTTTATGCAAAATATGTTTGCTATCACAAAACAAGACTTTCCAAATCGAATTGTCTAGTTCTAGCAATATTGTAAACACCAATAAAACTCAAGGGTTCAAAATGTTACAATCTAGCCAATATTGTTAAATACCAATATTGTTAAATACTCTAGAAAAATCAGCATAAATCAATCAAATCTTTAAAACAATAAATATCAAAACAACTTTATATTCAATAAAACTCAAGGGTTCAAAATGTTACAATCTAGCCAAATTCGAGAGCCTCAATCCAACAAGTGAACAAGAGAGATTAGTTCTTCATCATCTTTGCAAAAGAATCAAAAGTATAAGAGTTTCTACAGTGAAAATGGAGTTTATAATATGAGAGAGTAAGAGAGAATGTGAGAGAATATTGTCAACATCCTAGAAAACTATTCTTATTCCCCTCCCAAAAAGGAAAAACCGAAACAAATTCAATGCCCATAAAAGATCAAGTGGTTACAAAGACTTCCAGATCTGGTAGTTACTTTGTAGGCCGAGACCACGGTCGACTCACGACGACCACGTTCGACTGACCGTGGCCACATTTGACTGACCGCGACCGCGGTTTGATATTTTTTAATGGTACCCGCGCTGAATGGAGTTACAACGCTCGGTTGAACGCCACCGTGGTTTAGGCTCTATAGTTTTCTTCTTTGTTCTCTCGCATTTTAGTCTTCACTTTATCGTCTTTTGTACCGATGCCTCATATGATTCATTTAACGACTAAATACTTGCGAAATACACCTATAAATGCCTAACAACAACTCTAGGCGTCATAAACGACTAAGCCTATCATATGCATTAGTTCATCTTGAGGGTCATTAGTGTGTTAGCTTTTTTGCGTTAATTAGGTTGCATTAAAATTTACATCTCTTTGGAAAGAAGTGTGCCTTGGTTTTACAATGAGAGGTTGTGAATTAATATGAGTATAATTTTGCAGTAATGTTTCCTTATGTGTTCATTGTTTTTTATCATTCTTATGTGCATTGGTTTGCTTTGAGTATGCAAATTTTTGAGAAGATGCGTTGAACTTGTGATGAGTAATTGTGCATTCATGTGAGTTTGAGTTCATAACTTTAGACTTTGATGTACATTGATCTGTGAGTTTGCATTGGATTGAGAAGAAGTATGCATTAGTTTGCAATAAGAGAATACACATTCATGTGAGTATAAGTGTGCATTAATTTCCTTCAGAGTGTGCATCAATTTAGTATTGGGTGTGCAGTAGTTTAATTGTCACTTCTACGCACATGATAGCCGATAGTACATAAAATCTTGTCATTAGTTTGGACGTAGGTTAGTTTGACAGCTAATCATCTTCATTCTTCTCATTACCTGAACAAAAAATTCAAAATTCATACTAGTCTATACATATTATAAAATTGTGAGAGCTTCCTCCATCTTTTTTATCTTTCCACTTTTTTTTCCCGGTGTTTCATTTTTATATTATTATTCACTCACTCCGTCCCTTTTTTACTAAATGAAAAGTAGGTAATAAAATAGTAATATAAAAACTACTGTTACGGAAAGTAGGAAGATAAAAATGGTATACTGGAAAAGGAGATCGGAAAGATAAAAAAAAGGGACGGAGGGAGTAAAATAATAATATAAAAATGTGACACTGGAAAAGGAAAGCGGGAAGATGAAAAGGGACGGATGGAATAAAATAATAATATAAAAAACTAGTGCTCATAAGGTTTTCGCGCTCCTTTTTCTTCTTTCCACTACCCTTTTCCGGTATCCTATTTTTATATTATTACTAGGTGAGGCGCGGGCGCAAGCGCCCGTGTGTTATACGATGTGTTTTTCTATTATTTCGGTGTTGTTTTATTTTACTTGGAGTCGGATTAAACTATCAATACGAATTACTATTATATATATATAATATAAATTGAAGAACAACACGAAGCGGAACTTAGTACTATTACAATATTCGTGTTTGGTAAATAAAATGAAAGAAAGAACATTTTTACAATAGTGAAAACTGATGAAACAAAAGTTTATATTGCATTGATATTTGGTTGAAGAGGGAGGGAGGAAGTTTAGTTTGCGCAGCTGCTTTGTAGATTTTATCGAGGTTTAGTTGACAATGATCTTCAGTAGGTACAACCTAATATAGAAGTCATGTTTCATGCAAAAGCGGGATTAGCAAATCACTAAATTAATTAATAATAAATTAAAAAATCAATGGAAACTGCAATAAGAGGGTATTATTCTATATATACTGTTAGTACTTGTTTGGCTCCAAAAAGCTTGTGGCTGCCTCATGATCTAGGAAGAATTCTTAGGAGTTGTAGTTGAAGTTTTGCTTGTAATCTGAAGGACGATACCTGAGGATGGTATCATGGGTAGTTGTGAATAATTTTGTTTGTTGTTATATATATTAGTAGGAGTTGTAATTGCAAAAGCGTACCTTGATGTGGAATGGTTACGTTTTGTTTTGCTAAGAGAATGAGATGTAAGTGATGCAGTTTATGATTATATGATATGTGCTTTTCTGAGAATTTCAAAAGATGTAACATTTTCAATAGATTGTTTGTTGTGAGAGGTTTCAGTAGCAATGTTGGTGAAAATTTTAAGATCGTTCCTGCACTTTACTCTTGAGCAGCCTACATATAATTGTCCGTGTGAAAAACATGGTTGGCGTAAGTACAATCCTACTCTATCAAGAGTTTGTCCTTGTGCTTTGTTAATGGTCATTGCGAAACATAATTTGATGGGGAATTGTCTGCGTTGGAATTGGAAAGGATATTTTAGCGATGATGGTGCTTTGAGTGTAATCCGTGGAATAAAAAATTGTTCACCTTTGTAGTAGCCGGAAGATATTTCACAGTATATAAGGTTTCGATAGAATTTTTTACAAATCATTCTAGTTCCATTACACAAACCGGACGATGGGTCTATGTTTCTTAGTAATATTACAGGACATTCTGCTTTCAGAGTTAACATGTGTGGACTCATTCCCGATGGACAAAGTGTGTGTAGGAATTCCATTGGATATATATTACAATTTTCGTCGGTAACTGTGTCAATGCTTTTATATGTAGATGGTTCTCCTGGGAATTTTTCAATTAATGAGGCATTTATTATGTCAACGTCATCATTTGTGGGGCTCAGTATGGCTCTGTTGGAAAAAATAGAGACGTTTAAGTCAGGCTCACTCATTTCTGGGAATATGCTAGTAGTTAGTAGGTTGAAGCAGTTGTCATCGATTGTATGGCATTCTGTAATTGTAGTAGGAACGTCAATAAACGACTTTTCTTTGTTCTGTAGATTTCCATTTCCGAGTTTCAGTAGGAAGTCGCTGAATACAGGATCTGCTTGTGCTCGTATGTTGGTAGTAAGTTTAAATTTAGTCATTTTTGGCCACAAGTGGGAGGTTACTAAGCTTGCACATACTGCTTCATGCTGTGTTCTGTGAGGTAGTACAGGTAAAACTTGTCTAAAATCTCCACCGAACACTATCACTTTTCCACCAAAAATGTCATTGGTGTCGCATATATCTTGCAGCAGCAAATCTAGTGATTCAATATTCTCCTTTTTGGCCATTGACGCTTCATCCCATATTACGAGTGAAGATTGCCTGAGTAGGTGTGCTAAACTGCTTTGTTTGGAAACATTACAGACTAAAGAGCCCGTGTCATCGATCGGTAGTTTGAAACGAGAATGTGCTGTTCTTCCTGTAGGTATGTTTGATGCAGCGATTCCAGATGTCGCTATTGGAAGGACGATTTTCCCTAGTGACCGAGCCTTTACGTAAAGAGCACAGTACAAAATGTTTTTCCTGTTCCGCCAGGTCCGTCTATGAAAAATGCTCCAGGTATATTTTGCTGGATGTGATTTACTATGCTAGTATACGCTACTTGTTGTTCTTGGTTGAGTAGATCGGGTGCGTTAGAATAACATGGAGGGATAGGAGCATGTAGTGCATCAGTGATGTCTTTGAAAATTCTACATCCAAATGTATCAATTTCATCAAGATTATCGAGTTTGTAATGCTTAAGACTCTTTCCCATACTGTCTAAGTAATTTTCAATTGCTACGCATGTCAGATGCAAAACTTTTGCATGTTGTGTGGGATATTGGAATGTAAAGTCTTCTGAAAGGGATTTGAAATGGCGTTTCCATAAGGCTTTAGGATCTACGTGGTCACAATATACGAGTAAGTTGCAAAGAGTCTGCGTAATGTGGTGGGCATGTGAGTTTGATTTGCTTCTTCCATACATAGATCGACATAATGGTCATCCTCTATTAATCCTGCCTTTTTAGCTGCTTGTTGAAACGTATTGTATTTGATACCATTCACTGTTAGTAGGTCATCAAATGAAGTCGGTGCTTTTGTATGTGTTAGAAGAAGTCTCAAGTAATATCGTTCCCCTTCTGTAGGGCTAACATATGTTAGCCTGCCTAAGGATTTTGGTATTTTCCTCGTGGTTCCAAAGTTTGCGTGATTTATTCCATACATAGTGCAGAGGAAATTCGTGGTATAAGTAAGGAACATTTCCCGGATTGTTTTTGTTATGGACGAAGAATTCTGTTAACATTGTTTTATTTCTGTTTTCATTATTAACCACGTTTTGTAAGTTTTCATATTCATTGAATGGAACAAGTTGCATTTGTGGTAAGTGTATTTGTAATGGGAGTACTGCAGGGCTCATTTCGAATAAATTAAATCCAAATATTCTCCAAGCAGCTTCAGGCGGGGATACCCATCTTCCATTTTGATATGTTGTGATTTCGTCCTCTTTGTAACGGTCATTCTGTGAGATGTTAAAGCTAACTCGGTCGTGCCCTTTGTATACGTATTTGTAAATATTTTACCGCTTCTATGGTGGAACATATTTCAACGTTAATGTGGCAATCCAAAGTATCAAGGAGGTAGGGATTATAAGGAATCACCCATTGGTTGTCAAGTGTACAACCTCTAATGCGGACAGAATCTCCATTGTGACGTCTTTGGTAAATTGGATATGAATCTTCACCGCATGTAGTGAAATCTGCGTAGTTCTTCGGATATTTTGCCTTTCAGGTGCGTCGATGATTCTCTTCTTTCATTAATGCACAATTCGGATTAAGATTTCCGCATGGACCGTGCATCATATGTTTCATTACGAGTCCTCTTAAATACGGGTATTCTGTAGATGGTAGTTCTGCACATACGTATCTATCAAAAGCTTCAGGATTTACTATTTTATGTTTCGATTCAAGTATTAATAAGATATGTGCATGTGGTAAGCCGCGTTTTTGGAATTCAACAACTTGAACTTTTGCAGCAACTGGACCGAACATGTTGTCTTCCATTATCTGTTTTTTCAGCAACTTGAGCTTTGAGTGAAAGATTCTTGATAGTAAATCCGGCCTATCTTGAGGTGTTTCCGTCGGCGCAAGTTGTGATCGTATTTCTAGCCAGTTTGGATTACAAGTAACTGTTATGAATAAATCTGGTTTGCCATATTTCTGAACAAGAGCCATCGCATTTAGATATCGACATCTCATGTCTCTTGGACCGCCAATAAAGGATGGTGGAAGAATAACACGTCGACCAATTGATGCGGCATTTCTGTTTCCCTCGTTCACACTATCAACTATACCTTGATATAATTCACTTCTGATTAGCGTTTGATTTCTGCGCAAGAAGTCGAGGCGCGAGTTTTCTATTTTGACATACATGTCAGCAATATACTGGAGAAATATTCGCCCCGATCTGATTGGGAAGTTGTTTGGTCTTATTTGTAATTTGTACGCATAATATTCCCTACAAGATATTTCCTTGTCATCTTTAGGTGGCCTTCTTTGTGATGCTGTAAGATAGGTAGACAGATATGAAATGACATGAAAAATATTTGTTATTGTGGAACAAAGGAGTATGCAGGGTGAGATAATTACCTTCAATCTCTCGAAGTAGTAGAGCAGTTGTGTCTTGAATTGAGCACGTAGATATTGGAAAGTTGGTGTCTTCATTTGGCTGGTTAGGCATAACTTGATTTATCTTGATACCTTGATGCCAGCCGGATTCTCCTTTTGGAAATAAGAGTGGATACTGTAATGGGTCGTAACAACCGAAGTAGTGCATAACTCTATGTGGTTCTGCTGATTTTCCATGTACTATGATGTGGGGGCTATGAATTTGAGATGTGTTATTTTCTTCAATGAATATTGCGGCAACTTCATTAGACGTAGGAGCATTGTAAACACGTTGGTCTAATACAGGGTTATGAGGAATTATAATTCTTGAACTCTCTCTAATATCGATCTCTCGTAAGGACCGGAAAAAATGTGCATAAGGGTTTAGATTCATAAGTGACATTAGAATGGAAATAATATCTGGGCATAATTCCTTGAAATGGTTAATTCTTGTATCAAATTCAGTAGCACCGTCATAAAAATACATTTGAAGGTAGTTCGGGTTGTTCGAGTCAGGCAATAAATCAGAAATGAAGTGGTAAAGTTGTCCATGGAGAACTAATGTATATATGCCTTTTTCAGTTTACTTTTTGAACTTACCTCCGAGAGAAATGAATGCAAAGAACTTGTTGTAAACTCTAACGTATTGTCTGAAATTGTTTCCACGTTCATCGTTTTTAGTGAACAAGTCAATAAGTTCCTGAGGAGTGTCATTTGTTGCCAACTTAATCTTACTATTCTGGCAGCAGAAAGTTGGGCACTCGTACGCAAATATAACGGCTTGACAAGACTTGCACGTGGTTGGAGTTGACATAGTGCATGTAGTTGAGGGCACGCAAGACATACCAAGGGCCCGATAAATTGGTTCGATCGGTATTCGACTTCTTCTCCTTTTCTTGCCGGAAGAAGCTGGCATTGATGTGGAACTGCTTGCCATTGTTTTTAGACGTTATAAATTGCGAACATTACGTTGTATATATGTTTGTACCTGCATAAAACAGATCTGCATCTAGTAAGTTGTGTTTTCCTAGAAGTAATTGCACTTAAAAATTAGCATTTAGGGGCAGACATTGCTAACACGAAAAAAGCTTGAATAAATAAAACTAATAGGATTATATCCTACAAGTACTTAATTGCATGAATAAATAAAACTAATAGGATTATATCCTACAAGTACTTGATTTTGTATTTTAAGGCCAATGAAGTTCGTATGCTTGTTGAGTGTTTCTTGCCTTGAGTTTTATGAGGTCTAGTATGTATGAATGTATTTGCATAATAGTGTATTCATGTGAAGAGTGAAGCATTTTCCGAAAGAGGAAGTCAATTATTCAAACATTTTTCCGGCATTAGTAACGACAATATACATAATTTACTTTAATAAATATTATATATAACTATGGTTCACTTCAACAAGGGAGTTTTTCCTGCATTAATGACGACAGTATATATAATTTACTTTAATAATTATTACATATGACTATGGTTCACTTCAACAAGGGAGTTGCGAAATTTAGTCGCACATTTGTAGTAGTAAAATCCTTGTGATAGTAAACACTGGAAATACAGATACAATGTTTCCGTTACAAAAGCTGGGTAGCTGGTGTTTACTACATTGTTTTCCAGTACAAAAGTTGTTTCCAGTACAAAAGCCCACTGCTGCAAAAAATAGGTGGGATAACATATTCTTTACAAAAGCCCACTGTGTACCAAAAAATAAGTGGGATGAGGTGGTGGATGGGTCATTTTAGAAGTAGCGCAAGCCTGATGTGGTTCCACAAGTAGATATACCTGCCCGCTTATTTGCATGCTAGGATTATACGCCATATATGTACAATCAAAATATACAAAGCAAAAGATGTCGTTTCATCAAAGGCCTGTTGATTAGAGTATTTCCTTGAGCCGCCAAACCAGTTTGTTATGATCCGTAAGTAAGCTAGGCACAGGTGACAAGACCATTTCTGTTTTCTTGCTGCGCAGTGCAGTACTTGTGCTTTCAGCAAAGGAAATACGTTCCTGCCATTACATACAACGATTACACTAAAGTTTCATGTTTTCCAGTAGCAAATATGTCCTTTGAATGTTAGATTATTGCAGTCTAGAAACAGAATAAAAAGCTGTAAGAGTAAGACATGTTCATATATATATATATAATGTATGCAACTTCATCTAATTAAAAACAACGGAAAACAGTATTTCTGTTTCCCATCCTCAAACGTAGTTCGTACTGAGGAGGCTCATACAGGCCAGAAGAAAAGGAAGTAGTACCTTCTCAGACATGTTGTAAAGATCGGCTGGTTTGACTTTGAGCAGCTTCTCGGCCGTTCTACTATTGGTGGACAGTTTAAGAGTTCCTGTACCGTCTGTGGCGGTGAAATCCAAGAACATTCTACATATATATACGCAAGTGTGTAAGGCAAATAAGTAATTATACGATGTTGTTAAAGCCTTGCATATGTATAAAGGGATGTCCTTACTTCGCGGTGGAGATCGCATTGGTTTGACATCTATCACATTGATAAAAAGCGTCTGGTGGCACGTCGCAGGACGTGGCACACAAATTACAAGATACGGTTAAGCGCAAACGGTGCAAAGTGAAGTCCGGGACATAAGCTGCAATTTTCACGACATCAGCGTTGGTGACATCAGATACCTGAAGGTGGCATGCAAACAAAAATGAGTTAAGGATTTGAGAAGTTAGAAGTTAAGTGGTTTAAATAGGAATTACGAGAGGGTAAAACAGGGAAAAAGTAAAACATACCGTCATGCCAAGTGCGTTCTGTATTGATGTGATAGGAAGTTCACGTGGAAGACTTTCCTTCTGTATGGTGGTTATGCCAGTGGCGGTGAAGATAGATTCACGGTTAGCTTTGAACCTATTAATAATAACCAACAGAAGAATAACAAATCAAGAAACAATAACATAGGAAAGTCACCCGAAAAAATTAAGAGAATAACAGAGAGAAAATATAAAATGTAAGACCGGTATCAGAACTCCAACCCGAAAAAGAAGAAGCGTACCAATGTCGAAGTTCTTCGGCTCTAGTCCCAGTGGGATTGATGTCCAACTTAGAATGGTAGCACGTCGACAAGGAGAATCCTGTTAGTGCATCATGGAAATGGTAATTGTAAGTTATCGCGAGGAAAGAGAACGAGAAGATGAGATTGCATATGTTAACAGCGGTACGAAATCATTGAAAAATGAACCGTTAATTCTCGTATCTTCAAACCAGTTAAACCGATGACCATACCGCAAGGATCCGTGTCGCCGAATTTCTCACAAGCTACTGCAAACTCGTTCCATAGAGAAAGGAGAACAGCTTCCGAACAACTAAAATGAGCGTTTAGAAATAATGTTAGGTATGACAGTTTCAGATGAATTGATATAAGAGGGGGAAGTATATAAACTGTACCTATCATCAGTGATATGCAACTCTGCAAGCTGTGACTTTGAGTTAGAAATCCTGTTATGCACCTTCCGCGGAGTTGTGAAATGAAGTACAACTACAATCATATCTGCAGGACGATGTAGGCGCAAACTATTCAATAATTAAATGAAGATATAAATATATATATATATAAACAAATGGAAAGATGGCATTAATCAAACCAGTGTAAAAAAATATCAAGGAATTATGGTAAATCTAAGGTTCTTTCATTCTTTCTTTCAATGTTATCCTTCCGTTTAAATAATGCTTTAGGTCTGAATACTGTGGCTTGCTACCACAGCAAGTCTGTTGCTAGAGTAAAAAGCCAGTTTACACCTGATTTGCAATGTAATATAAGCTACTCTGTCAGGTTATGCACACGCAGAATAGTAGCATCATATATTTGAGCCGTGATGTAGTAGAAAATCAGGAAAATGATGCTGAAGAAAACATGACCACTGAATTATGAGTTAGAAATCCAGTAAAAGAAGTTGAAAAGTTACGCATAATAAATACATAAATGGAACTCTTAATCCTAAGAGAGGACGGGAATAATATAATAATACATAATCTAACTGTTACATTGTTGCTGTTATCAATTCGCTACTGAGACTTTTTTTTATTTTTCTGGGAAATGTCATTTTCAATTTACAGTATATATAGCCAGCAGTGTAATTATTCATATGTTTTTAAGATCTTTGTAACAAAACTGGAATAACACACACTGTTTATTTACTTTGACATTCTTTTAGTTGAAGATGCTGTCTACACCAAAATGACAATGACAATGAATGGGAAAATAAAAGTAGGAAAAACGCACCGAAAGTGGCATTATACGAGGCGAGCTCTCTTGGAAGGTCAGAAAGTCTTGAAAGATTAGAGTTGAACTGTATTGATAAGTCAGCAGAATCTACTCTTTTTTATCGATGATGAAGTGTTAATGTGAATCTGCTTCTCGTCCGGGTAAGTCTGGTAGCATGGGTCCACTGTTGATACTACAAGGTTGCTCATTTCGTAGCAGTGATCCTCACTAAATATCTCGTCGAAGTAATCCACATTGTGACCGAACAATATACCCTTCATTGTCAGCCCCTTTGAAGACATGAAAGAGAGATATTAGAAAGGTGGGTGAACAGTGGGATATAATGCAATTTTCATACAGGTAAAATACAAAGGGAGATATGTAAAATACCTTCTCGTCAACAAATAGAAGTCTTTGATACTTTTGTTTTCCTTGACCGTTTTTTTTGCTGATTACCTTTGCACGGACTGCATGGTATCGAGATCTTGGAACCAAAGAGTCAAAGTACACTTTATGGGGAGGCATACTGCAAAAGATAGAGAGAGAAGAAAGTGAATATGGTACCTTTAACGTAAACAAACTGCATAACAATGTTCTTAAACCTAAGTCCAAATAAATGTCCTTGAGTATTTCAAACAATATTAAAATTACAATATCAATGATGTGTTCTGAACCAAGATAGTAAATATGATTCTCTATTACACAAAGTTAACTGGCATTGCTGATATTTTTTGCAGAAAATTATTTTACTTAAATAGTAGGCAATGCAATGTAGTCATTGAGTTTGGAATTTGGAAATAGTTGAATTGAAAGGATAAATTGAAGAAGCTGAAATCAAGGAAGACTGCATACAAAAGAAATTAAAGTCAAGGAAGTTTGCATATATATCCTGAATAAGATAATAAAACAGAAGTACAGAACTGAGAAGGTTGTTTTAAATTATCTGCATTCTGGGTATCGATTAAGTGTTTTTTTTTGCTTTGCAACCTCAAGTGATAAAAACACACAAACACGCAGTTCATTCTATGTAAATTACATTTCCTTAGTCAGAAAAACACGGAAAGAAGAGAATGAGATTCCAAATTTCAAACAAAAATCAGAAGAAGGAATGGCAGAAATGAGAATAAAAAACTGAGAAGTTGTTGGCACAGCAGAAATCTCAACATGCATAGAGAAGGAAGACAGAAAACGAGAGCTGCAGACCCAGATTTCAAATTTCAAATTTCAAAATAAAAAAATTAAACAAAATTAAAATTAAATAATTAAAAAATTAAATTAAAAGAAAGGCAAAAAGAAGGGAGGGAGAAATGAGAACAGCAACCTGAGGCACTATTGGCTCAACAGAAATCAGAAAACATGCATGCACATTGGAGAGTAGAAACTGAACTAACTAAGTTACAAGTAATAATATAGTATGTGAAAAGTGGACTAAAGAACAAGTATAAATAACAACTATATGTGAGTTCAAATGGAAGACACGTGTAGAGTTTCTGCATGAGAACAGGACACATGTAAAAGAAAGGCTACTTTAGTTTAAGACATGTGTATTCCACTCACTGTAAAAAAATATACTTTAATGTTACAGCTGCACTCAAATTCAACCATGGAAAAAGTATAAATATATATATGTATAATATAATGCAAGTCCACTAAGCAAATTTAGTACTAAATGGGCCGATGTCTGGTCAGCAAATAGAGGGTTAGAAACTAAATGGGCCGATTAGAAACTAAATGGGCCGATTTCATTAATAAAGCCCATCCAAAATAAAGTACAGATCAGCGTTATATAGGACATGAAAAAAACATACAGAAACTATATCATCTGTAGTTCATATTACCTCATTGTAGTCAACAAACATCTTGTTTGCAATAGTGGCCCTATCAGCAAGTGGTAGCTTGCCCACACGTTGACCCATAACAGGAAAAGGTTTTACTGAGACTACTTTGATCACAAAGTTAAAGTTCATATCATCAGATAGCACTGCAACTTACCATGAAACTCAACAAACTTGCCAATAACACCATGCTTTCTCAACATCTGTGTCACAGTCAAGACTAAATCGGTAGCAGTGACACCATCGAGCAACTTTCCAATTAATTTGAATCCAACAAAAAGCAGGTATGAAGAATAATTTTAGATGATAACAATCAATAGCAGTTACTCCATGAATTGTAGTTATCAAAGAAGGATACAAAACCCACATAGGTGAAAGGGCAGCATTACTTGTCATAAAGTATTTATTCATAAATCACATGTTATAAACTGTAATTATCTTGTTGTAACCGGGTAGCTGAAAACAAGGTCTTACTCTTTTCATTATTTTTGTAGTCTTTTAACAACCATAGATTTAGAATTAAATTTGTAGTCTTTTAACAACCAGATTTAGAGGTAATTGCTTCATTAAGGGGACAGTAAGATAGAGATCAGAAACTTGGACTTCTTCAAATGGCATAACTAATTCTCAAAAGATCGTTAATTTTAGATCATATATGTTTGATGAAAATTCCTGCTCAAATAGAATTAATTTCCGGAAGATAAGTAATTAAATCACTACAAGGCATAGGCATACAACGAATTAGGCTGCCTAGTGGTTAATAAATAATTGAATGATAAAAAAATGACTTATAGATGTTGGATTTTCTGATCTTACCTGCATTGTCCATTGATAATATGATCTCCTTCTTTAACACAGAAGCAGAGAGAAACATGAGCAACGATGTTAGAGTGTCTCTTATCATATCTAACAATTGAACAAAAAAAACATGTTAGTTGTAGAAAAAACAATAAGAAACAAGACCAATAGATATATAGACCTTTGATATTTCTTAACCCAATGAAGGTAATTCCGACTAACAATAATAGTTTGCATCATCTTTGCACTGTGGCAAGTTCCAGCCAGAATACGCCCCCTGACTGACGCGGTTCTAGTGAATGGGCATTCCTTGTCAATGTAAGTTCCTGTCAATATTGATGTTTGTAGGAGTAAGAACTCAAGCTATGACATGCACAGAATAAACCAACAGTAAAGCTATATGATATGGCAGCAAGTTCTATCAAGCTCAATTTACTCATGCTCAGTGATAATCATGATTTATATAACCATATTCAATTTACAGACAACAAAGAAGTGTTTTAATTCAGATTTCATTCAGGTTCGAGCTCATCCTTTTACCAGAAGGTTCACATCACACAATTTACCTTTTTTGTAATTCAAGATCGGAAAGATAGATTCATATGGCTATAATATCACGCAAAGATTTAATTTTACCAGTAAGGAGGTCAATGAAGTGAAACAGAAACCCTATATTGAGAATAAACGGAAGGGAGACATAAAGAAGATGATTATTTTCAATGGCCTCTCTAGGAGTCTTGAATCCCCACTTCCAGAACTTGTTTCCTCCTTTACCAGGTCTCTTACCCTTACCGTTTTTATTCGAACTAACAAATTCAATCAAACAATACATCAATTAAAAAACACGATCGAAATTTGTCGAATTTGAACCACATAGAAGCCATGAGAAACTTACGAAAGAAAACCTTAGGCTGCTTTAGAAATGCAATATAATCTATGAAAGGACTTTTCTGGTCCCCCTGAGTCGGGGGTGCTTGTGGAGAGGGTGTACCTAAGAGCATTGAGCACACAGATTCAAGAGATTATAGGTGAAATTGAATGTCATCCAGAGTAATGGACAGAAACAACATAAATTACTGGTTCGGAATTGGCTTTAAAATCAAGCCCATCTGTTCATCTCTAAATTAATTTCTGACTCACGAATTCCCTGAATTATCAGTCTAAAAGCAAGATCGCCAGTTACCGATATTCCAACCTAGTCGTAACCGCAAAGACGCACTATTTACAGAAGAATTCTCACCTAGTTTCTACAATTATAGAATTGTGAAGAAGAATAGACAGGAACTTCGTAAAAATAAAGTGACTTACGAACGCGATCTCAGTGAAGGTAGGTAAATAGAAGACGTTGTTTGCGGCAAATGCGAGCTGCGATGGAATAGACAGCCTGAACTGAAGTGCATGAAATTATCAATAGGGAATGACTTAACACTTAATTTAAGAAGAAGTTACACAAGATTAGTGCAAAACATCACCTTTCTAAAGGAAACTGGATCTGCAACACCTTGAATCTGAACATCATCGCTAGGTGGTCTCCTAACACCAGCGTTCTGAATTCTTACCGAGTAAATCCCAAAAAGGGACTGCAAATAACCTGCGATTAGACAACAATTCAGATCTAAAATCAACGGAACCCTTGAAGATGAAAATCATACAGAATTTATGTAAAGAACTTATAGATTTTTTAGCAGCTAGACCAATGCAATTGCAAGCTCTTCAGTTTCAGCCTACAAAACAAAACCAGAATTTCAAAAACCCCAAATCTAAACCCTAATTATAACAACCCCCATATTAATGCATTTGTTAGCCTTCCTCGTTCTTCAGTTGCCTCTGAAGTCATCGTCTTTGATTGCCTAGTTCAAATCGAGAACCTTCGTCTTCAATATCTGTCAAGAAAAAAGAGAAGAAAAGATTGTCAAATCATGTGGCTATGGAACAGGCGACGCATAAAGTTTCACATATTCAAGACATGGACAGACAGATGTAACTTAAAAGCGATGAAAATCCAAGAAAGCAACTTAGTCTTCAGTTCACAAACCAATTCTCCCACCAAACCAGTTAAGTAGATGCAGAGGCTCAGAAGTAAAAATTAATTGGTCAAATCAAAATCTCATGCAAATAAACTTGATAAATACAAATTAAAATCCAATACATCCATCAAGATCCACAATCTATGAGCAATGAATACACGGAAACAACATCCAATTCATAGACAAACACAAACAACGGCGAAAAGGATCTGATAAAAAAAAGATAACTAAATAGAATAGAAAGAAAGTTTGTGAGCATCTGATACTAAACTGAATATTGCAAAGCATGTGCATATGGGGGACCGTTCGTGATTTTCCACCTTACCACATTGTAACATGAGTTGTATGTCATTGTTGTATACATGTAGAGTGACATTATTCCTTCGAAAGTGGGCGAGTGCAAGCTGATTGATTTCGGTTCTCAGAGCGGTATTCTCAACACTCAAGGCTTCAACTTGCTTTGCAAGCTCTTCAGTTTCAGCCTACAAAACAAAACTTCAGCAGCCTCTCTCAAACGAGATTTAATTAAGAAATTATACGATTCTGTACCTGTTTCCTCAACCTTGATCTTCTTGCAGATTCACGGTTTGATTATCAACTTACCAATAGTTCCACCCAACTCTATAACACAACATCAGGTGGCCCATCTTTTCCATCTACTGGTACATGTGCTACTCTTTCAATCCATTCTTGAATGGAGTCTGTCTTCTGAGGGACAACCTAAAAAAAAAAACACAGTAAATTAATAATTTATAGATTGAAAATAATTACATACTGTAAAACTGGAAGAAAATACCTGGACTGTTTTTCTAAATAGTCTCCCCTCCTTTCCTTTCAACGGACATGCTGTCAAATTTTACGAGCAAAGTTAATTTTGAACGAATTTATAAACACAGATAAAAGAAGGTACTTGAATTCACTCCTTAACTGGCTTATTGTCCCTGTTGTGATGTTGTTATCGGGTGTCATCTTGATGTCAAGAAATCATTCATAGTTTCCAAGATCAAAATCAACCTTTTGAATGGAAAGTAAAATAGAGATTAGATGATCTGAGGTCACAAAACAATCAAATCCAAATTACTGCATAATATCCCTAATATGCCTTGTTAATAGTCCAATTGTACACCTGCCATAGCACCATTCACCAATGGAAGATCATTCCATCCTGGAACTGCAAAAAAAAAAAAAAACATTTAAACTTAGAATTGGTTGGATTTGGAGAGACGGAGGGAAGAGATCTTTAAAAAAATGACTTATCTCTGTATAAGAAAGGGCCTGCCATATCACTGGTTGATTGTCATTGTTAGGAGACAATGATAGTTGTTGTCCAACTGGCATACCGCCCATTACCAATGGAAAATTAGAAGAGATTCCAGAACTGAAAAAAAACACCATTTATCCCAACTGAAAGTCCACCTTTTGTTGTGTGGCCTTCACTGTGCTTCAACGGGCAGCTGGTTAGCCACAATCATAAGTCAATCCTGAACTATAGAAGAAGGTACATCAGAATTGACACCTTATTATTAGAAATATAAGTTAAGTCATAGTAGAGCATGCTCACATATCAAAGCAAATTTAGCTAACACCGAACAGGGAGAGAGAACTCAGAATCTTGAGTTTCAGAGTTGAGTCCATACAATACAACCAAGAAGAACAAGGTCCGAGGAAGCACAGATGATGGAACCACAACTAAAAAAGGTCTTCTATCATTTTTGTTCTCCATTAGGTAACAAATAAGGGAAATGACCTACAAAAGTAACTCATGTTATTATATATACAATTGAAACTTTCTAAAGAAAAGAACACGTACAAGTAAAATGAGAATGTACCTGAATAGTCTTGCCTAGACCCATTTCATCAGCAAGGATACCGTTTAAATGATTATTGTACAGTGAAACCAAACATCTAAGTCCGTTCATTTGATACCTACCCAAATCATCAATGGAAAAAAAATCAGTTGAAAAGGTTGAGAGGGAGAAAATTAAGTCTATATATCTATAGGATATATGTAAAACATTAAGCACTCACTCTCTCAGTTTTCCGCCTCTAACCTCCAACAAGAACAACAACTTCTTCACCTTCAACGACCTATAAATTTACATCGATAAATGGCATTAGGAACAAGGGGGCCAGCATACAAACAAATTAAACTTCCAATTGCAAAATTAAAAGCAGAATAAAGAACATTTCATAAGAAAAGTCATCAAATTGTCGAAAAATCCAATATAAAGCAAAAGCGATTGAACTAAATCCTCACCACTATAAGGTCCTTCAGATTGCGTTGCTCCAAAAGCTCTAGCACATAAGATAACACTGGGCGATTTGCAACAGGAAGCAAAGCCTTGAGAACCTCCTGCACAGTAAAAGCAATTCATCCATATTCTTACTGGTCGAACACATACGAGAATTGACAAGAAGTGAAATCTAAAACCTATACGTTGAATGAATTTAAATAGAGCGTTGACTGAGTTTATGAGTTGCAAACCTTTGACGCCTTCTCCCGGGATTCACCAGGAGAACTGGAGAAGGATATGAAAGAAGATATGTGGAGAGGTACGGAGTGGAAAGCTGCGAGGTAGGGTTCCAGTTAGGGAGAGGGTGAGGAGATAGGAGCATAAAAAATGGGTTGCTACGCCTAAATTTCATTTGGACAGGCCCACAAGTTCAAACATCACAGGCCCAAAGTTGCAAAACTACTATTCATTTACAGTTCTTCTACATTTAAGTAGTAGAGATTTCACTCCACCTGTCCATAATATAATTCTCATTGTTATTTTGACGCTATTCACGACCGAAGTTCATTTTCTGTATTCTTGCTAATGTGTAAGGAAAAACAAAGTCATGCGGGGTCTTTTTTGATTCGTCTCGATGAGTACTTTAATAATATAATTTCCTATAATTTACACTAACATACAATGATAGATATTAGCGATACAAACCGTGTATCGTCAAGTGTGTAGAAGCAAATCAGAACGACATTATGGGACGGAGGGAGTATTAGGAGAGGAGAATTTGTACTGTATAGAGTGAAAGTGTATTGAAAGTTGACAAAAAATTGATGAAAAGTAGTTTCTATAAATGAAAAGTGGGAAGATAAAAATTAGACACCGGAAAAGTAAAGTGGGAAGATAAAAAAAGGGACGGAGGGAGTAAAATAATAACACAAAGGTAGGAAAGCGGAAAGATAAAAAAGGGACGGAAGGAGTAAAAGAATAATATAAAATAAAGGTAGGAATGTGGAAAGATAAAAAAGGATAGAGATAATAAAATAATAATATAGTAATTTTCATTAAATACCCAACTATTACTCTTTCTCTCTATCTCTTTCCTCTACAATTATTACTCTTCACTTTTCCCTTAAAACCCGTGTATTCGGTCAAAAGGAAAAATAAAATAAGGATGGAGGGAGTACTTCAATCAATTGGTCCAGCAAATAAAAATCCAATTAAAATACATGCTTTCAGGTTGTAATCTAAACTATTTATTAGACACATAGAACTTACATTATAAACTACATAATGATTACAGTTCTCTCTATAGTAACAGATAGTTGAGTAACTGCGAATTCCTGGTTATTGAAATTAGGTTAATACAGGGAAACAACAAGCTACAAAATGCTATGTGCTACCTTACACCATAAAAACTTTACTTAAAAAGTGGTCAACATATGAGTACTCAGAACTATTTAAAAAGTAATTAGTTTCTCAATCCTTGGAACCAAATAGTTCGTTCACGATGCTTTTAAGACCTTAAATGGCATAAGAATCTGAAGGAAAAAAATCCTAAAGTACTCTAATGCAGGGAAGAAGAAAAAAAAAGTTGAAAGAGTTTTTTTATGAAGATAGTATACTTAGTTATTCACAATTTTAAATTATTTCAGGCCATTTATTTTGTGAGTTACCTATGAAGAATGACAAAGCGTCTCTTTTTTTAAAACTAATAGTGTCGTGAGCTTGATCCAAGCTACCCTCTCAAAACTTTGGTAAGAATTTTTGAACGTTTTTTTATATGCAACAAATGTTGTGTATAAGACCTATGTGATTGACCAAATATAAGGTAACTTTGTTTTTGTTTTGCAGGTCCCTGCTCATGTCCAAAATCTTTTCTCCATTTATGTAGTACAGAGTTATCCACAGAGAGACATAAAGGTTGAAGAAAATAAGAGCCTCAAGATGATGTTTTCATATTCTCAATACGATCATTTGTTATACATGTACTGTTCCTAGAAATTGTGCTCAACCGAGAGAGCTTATAGCGCTAAATAGGTTCTACCATTACGAGTTAGGGAGCTATATATCCAAGTATATGTCCAAGTATACACTAAAACTTACTAAATTAGTGTTACTAATATCTTATAGTGACATGTATTTTACAACAAAGAAAATAACTAAATAGTATCTTTAACATCCCACTAATAGAGTAAACAACACAAGCCCGCGTGCGAAGCACGCGGGTCACCCCTAGTATAAAATAAAAGAAAGCAAAAGAGATTTCACGAGCCATTGCATTATCAATTCACCAATCATACAACAACAACATACACAAAAATTAACTGGAAAAACTAAAATGGAAAGAGTAGGATATGATTAATTTATAATTGGACCTTTTCAAGGAACTTTTCATGCTCTGTATAGGTTTGAAGTGTGTGAACGGAGGTTTTAGTTTGTCTTGGGTGTTATTAGTTTGTCAATATTTTTATGTTTATTAGGTTGCATTAAACGCACAATTATTTAAAAATGAGAGTATCTTTGTTTGGTTTTATGACGAGAGGTTGTGCATTTGATATAAGTATAACTGTACATTTATGTTACCTTACACGTTTATTATTTCTTATCATTCTTGTATTCATTGTTTCACTATGAGTATGCATATTTGTGAGAAGATTTGTGCACTGGCTTGCGATGAAAATTAGTGTAAGTATGAGTTCATAACTTTAGACTTGGGTGTATATTGATTTGTCTTGAGTTTGCATCTGTTTGAGAAAGAGTATGCATTAGTTTTAGATGTGAGAGTGAATATTGATGTGAGTATAAGTGGACATTAATTTTATTTTTTGGATAGATTTACTTGTTAGTGTGCATCAATTTTATATTGACTGTGCATTAATATACTTGTTACATTATACATACATGGTGGCTGAGAGCTCATGAAAATATTATCATTGATTTGAATGTGGGTTAATTTACTTAGCTAATCATCACAATCCTTCTCATAACTTGAACACAAGATTCAGAATTCATACTAGTATAGTAGAAAGAAAAAGAGTTCATGTGCCATTGCATTATCAATTCACTAATCATTCAAGAAGAACAAAGCAAAATTAGTTGGAAAAACTAATCCTTGGCCGATACCAATCATACTAGTATTATTTTATAGGTTTTTTTGCACGAAATCAATCCTTGGTTGATTCTGCAAGGAACCATCTTCTATATCGGTACTTATTCAAAACCATCCAGATATCAACTTTTTATTACCAGGAGCCACACGATGACGTATCCGTCCAAATTTCTATTAAAAGCGGTGAAATGGATTAAATGTCCAATGTCGGTTTCAGTCTCAATTTGGACGGAAACCGTCATTGCATGGCACTAATAATAAAAATGTGAAATATAGGTTGTTTTGAATAAATACTGATATAGAGGGTGGTTCCTTGTAAATTCGACCAAATAAGGGGTGATTCCGTGCAAAACGGCTTATTTATAATTGGAGAGTTTTGAGGAACTTTTCATGCTCTTCTTCAATACAAATTTTAGTTGATATCAATTTAGAAAAACCATACTAAGCCAAAATCAATCATGCTAAGATTATCAAGAACCAATTGACGACATAATTATCCATAGCCATAATCAAATATTTTGTGGAACTATAAAAATGAGAAATGAAGGTGTATCATATTCTTGACTCAGATCTCCTTAGAATACTTTATATGCCCTGCCTTTCATCTGATGGGAGGAGAGAATGGAGCCTATTGAATGATTTTATATATTAGGGTCCGTAATTTTTTTTATCTTTATATATTGGATCAAGAGAATCTCATTAAGCGGTTGAACCAAAATGTTGTATTCCCTCACGGAGCCCATAATGTTATTTGGATACAAGGCTAATATGGAATCCATTAGCTCCGAATCCGATCGGATCCCACATTGTCTCTGGGGACAATGCTCAGAAGTTGGGAGACAAAAGGATGAGTCGAGGAAGAAGTAACTCCCACACTCAGCTACATCCTCCTAATAAAATCATGAGGTAATCCAGACAAAAACCCTTGACCCTCTGCATTAAACCTTGAAGCTTTGACAGCATTTATGTGATTCTCCGTCATTGAATGAGCCGCTATAAGATGCGCCAGATGGTTACATTCCCTAAAGAAATGCAACACCTTGACACCTATAAAATTACCCAAAATGGAGTTAATGTCATGTAAAATCAGAATTATAGTCCAAGGCACCCGCCAGATATGTTTGATGGAATTAATGACATAGAGGTTGTCTCCCTCTAGAATAATGTATCGGAGTTTCAGCGAATTAGCGAGTTGCAGCACTTCAAGCGCTGAATATGCTTCTGCATATAGAGGGTCACAATCCTGAATGTTCCAATTGTGGATGGCAATAATTGTTTCGTTTGAATTCCTTATAACACTCCTAGTTTTGGAGATACTAGTTGGGTGGACAGGGGCATCGAAATTGATTTTGAACCATTGTGCCAGCGGCTTTTTCCAAGCATCTTGAGAACGGCTCCGCTTTGTGGTCTAAGAACGAGGGCGGTGATTACTGTCGGAAGCATCCCGCAGAGCTGCTATCCAGGAAGAATGCAAGATCTGTCGAGGATTGGCTTGATGTGATATGGCTGAATATTATAGAGTTTCTATGTAACCAGACGTCGTACCATAAGAAACAAAGAGGTTCCCGGTTTGAATTATTGCATAGAAATTATTGTTGAACGGAATAAGCGATGGGATGTTGTATGTGTGGTTAATTATGTATTCGATTTGGGTTATAAGATGGCTGGTAAACGAGTATTGGAAGAAAACGTGAGAAGAAGTTTCTATAGTCGCCACACAAAATGTATAGAGAAAAGGCACAAAATTAGAAAATCTATTGAATCTATCTATCATTGCTAATGCATTTTCCAATGCCTTCTAAAGGAAGGTCTGTATTTTTGGGTGGGATCTTGAGTTTCCATATATTGACATAGGCTGGATTATGTGACCAAGAAGACAAGGGAGCTTTCGTAATGGAATTCGTTGCTAATTTTGTGGAAAACTCTCCAGAAGTGGAGTGCTTCCAAATTAGGGGATCCGACATTTCCTCGCACGGAATATGAATGCGTATAATTTTGTTCACAATATGTATGGGCATGATAAAGGCTAATTTAAGGGGATTCCACTGTTTCCCATTTAGTATGAATTCAACAACTGTTGTAGATAATGAGTGGCATGCTGGGTTAAACAATGGGGTAATGTTAGTGTCTGGAATCCAATTAACTATGCAAAAATGAATGTCAGTACCATTTCCTAGAATCCAATGTGTACCTCTTTTAAAATCGTCTCGGAGGTACAAGAGTCGTGCAAACTGCCATAAGTGCTTCTTGTGGCTGTTATAAGTAAACACATGGGAACTTTGAAGGTATTTTTCCGAGATGATCCAGACCCATATGTTCAAAGGTTCGGAGATAATTTTCTAGATTAGTTTTGTTTATAGAGCAGTGTTAGTGTTGGATACTTTATGAAAGCCAAGACAACCAAATTCCTTGGGTCTACAGATCTTATCCCAAGCAATTAGCGGTGGGCTCGAAGGATGCTGCTTATTCCAAAACAAGTTCCTATTGACGTCGTCTATCTGTTTACAAACACCTACTGGTAAGAGGAAGCTTTGCATCAAGTAGTTGTATTTAGATAAGAGGTTTAATTGTGTTAGAGTCAGTCTGCCAGGCTCAGAAAGGGGTTTAGTCTTCCACGAATTTAATTTTTGTTTTAGTTTGAGTATATCTTCATTGAAACATGTGTTTTTAACGCGTCTTGCCACAATCGAAATTCCCAAATATTTCTGCATCCCGGTTGTAACTGGAACGTTAATAATGGAAGTGACACGTCGTTTTTGGGTACGACTAATGTTAGCTGACATCTAGAGGGAACTTTATTGATAGTTGATTGTGAGGCCGGAAATTTCTAACAATTTATGTAAAGTGTCGCGAATGTAGTTCATATTCCTCTTGGTTGCATTTGCCAAAATAACAGTGTCATCTACAAAGCTAAGAAAAGGAAGGCATGTTCCATGTTGTGTAAGCTTAATTCCTACCCGATGACAACTGTTCTCGCATTCTTTCTGGAGGGTACGTGCCAGGAATTCCATGGAGATTATGAAGATGTAATGTGCAATTGGGTCCCTCTGACGGATACGACATTTTGGTTTGAAAACCATTCCCGGAATATTATTGTTGAGGACATATAAGGAAGATGATTGAATGCACGTCATAATAAGATGAATCCATTTGTCGTGAAACCTAAAATGAGAGAGCATCATCTTTATAAATGACCATTGAATTTTGTCATAAGCCTTTTCGAGACCGATCTTGATCACCATCCAACCTTTGCGGCCCTTTTCTATGGAAAGAATGGAATATTTCATGTGAAAGGAGTATATTATCTTGAATTAATCAATTATGCACAAAAGCACCATGCAATAGGTGGACTAGGCTCGGTAGTAGTGATGATAACCGATTTGCCATTAGCTTAGTGATGGTCTTGTAATAGTGTTACATAGACTAATTGGTCGGTAATGGTTAATAGTGTTTATTCCATCAGTCTTTGGTATTCGTGTAAAAAATGATTGGGATGCTTCTTGGAGGAGTGTTCCAGAGTGGAAAAATGCTGGAATCACATGTTAAACAGAGGACCCAATAATTATCCAATACGCTTGGTAGAATTCCTCGGGGAAACCATCATGCCCACAAGTTTTTTTTGTAAGTTCATAATCGTAGCTTAATCTTCCGTGGGCTTGGCTTTGGC
This sequence comes from Phyllobates terribilis, assembly GCF_046119375.1. NCBI lineage: Eukaryota > Metazoa > Chordata > Amphibia > Anura > Dendrobatidae > Phyllobates > Phyllobates terribilis. The sequence goes on along the minus strand of NW_027367336.1, from coordinate 26,425 downwards.
AAGAAGCATGTCATTATCGTGACTCTGAATAATTACTGGTATAATGTTGATGTCGTGCCCAAGCCTGGCTGAGGAAGAGTTACGGGACGTAAAACAAAAAGGTATGCTGCCGGCCGGTGGCCGGGGCATGCTATAGTTTAAAATTACCTCATTCACGATAACACGTAAAAAAAGGTAAGGCCCATTCCATTTCGACAAAAGACCCACACACATAGCTTTGGGTCCGCTATCCCGATCATGATTTTCCTATCCCCGGAGGGATAGGTCCTTCCAAAAGGGGAAGGTTGTGGGCGAGGAGGGATTTGAACCCCCGACACCGTGGTTCGTAGCCACGTGCTCTAATCCTCTGAGCTACAGGCCCCACCCTGCCTCCACTGGATCTGTTCCCGGGAGCGGGAGTATCCTAAAAAAAAAAGGAACCTTTCCTCTCCCCAGCCATTTCCGGTTAAGAAGATGTGAAAGCGCGTTTCTATCTATTTGCGTGGATATGTGAATGCATAAATCGAGATTCGAGATCACGTGTTATTGCTGATGATATATTATGTTGTTCCGAGTACTGAATACCATCTAGAGAGGTGAAATGCGCAATGCATTATTTGAAGGTCCTAGATTTAACACACTCTTGAAAATACTTGGTATTCTTATCATAAGCAGTTAAATGCTTTACTTTTGCTCGTTGCTTCTATAAAGTGTGCTGGAATTTTAGAAGGTTGTTATACTTAGCCATTTGTGTCTGATATTTACATTGCAAGTCAATTCTATCAGGATGATGGATGGAAATATTGAGCAGTGAATTAAACTTAATGTACGATTTCGCGAGCTGTTCCGGATTGCTTCTAGTTGTTGTTTTCATCCAAGATTTGGATTATTTTTTAAGAATCCTAAGACTCATGTAAACTGTATACATGTAAGAACCCCAGAAGTTGTAAGACCAAGCCTTCCTTATAATCATTTGATAACTAGTGATATCAATCCATGCGTTTTCAAACCTAAAAGGGTATTGTTTGAAGGGCAATCTAGAGCTTAATTTCAGAACAATGCAACAATGACCCGGCGTAGTAATTGGTTCATGTTGTATTATAGTGTTCTCATAGCCAGGTATGACGTTATGGTGTATAAAGGCACGATCTAATATTTCATATATAGTGTCAAAAGTATTAGAGGATCGCCTCCAAGTGAACGGTAATCTATGTGCCGATATTGGATACAAATTGAAATCACGTGTAAACTCTTGAAGATGAGTGAATCTTGAAGGATGCGGAATTGAACCACCATTTTTATCTTTAGATGACAAGAGATCGTTAAAATCACCCATAATAACAAATGTAGCATTCTATTGTCGGATTAGATATTAAGCAATCCTAGAATTTTGGCTTTCGATTGGATTGGATGAAGCATAAATAAAGAATACGAGGAACGATTTATTATTATCATGATACTGAATCAATATAATATTATTCGCGTTCTAAAGAAGGGATATATGTGCATATGGAATGGAATTAGTTGTTAATACCGAAGGCGCAATATATACATGTTTGATCCTAATCTTATGTATGAAGTTATTATATGGTGGAGTGTTAGTTTTTGTCTCTGCCAAGCATAGCATGTCAAGGTGGTTATTTCTAAGTATGAAAGAGATTTCAGTCTAGAAGTAAGGTCATTGGATTCCTCGACAATTCAAATACGCTATATTCATAAGAACGTGGTTGAGATGGGGCACTTGAGAAGTTGGTCAAACCACAATAGTAGTCGTATGAGACCATAGATTATATCAGAATAGCCATAAACTAAGCAGGAAGAGTCGTAGAAGTCATAACAAGGAATATATAAAATACACAACTTTAGATATTTATAAGCAATATTCATTTGAATAATTAGTATAATCGGAATCAGAAGGTGCGATACCTACAATATAGAATAATCAAGAGAATCCATTATCAGAACGTAACGGACAATATATAAAGTCTAGTATGTGTCTTTCTCCGTTGAGACACTTAATTATGCCTTATTAAAAATTGTATCAAAAAGATGTAAGCTCACATAATATTAGATAAAATGACTTAAAAATCTCCCACTTGAGGTACATATGAAGAAAACAATTTCCATACACAAATTTTTTATGTATAAACATTTTGACTAAAAATTATTCAGGACGCTAACATAATTAATGACATATATCAAGTATGGATGAGTGACATGAAAATTGCATACTATGTTACTTGAAAATATATCTATTTTACAAATAATGGATCTTTTTATATATGTATGTCTTTTAAATATGCACACGACACTATGCGTCTAAAATGTCCACAAAGATTTGTGCGCCTAACATTTTCGCACAAATTTGTGCTCCAACATCAACCGTACATGGTTTTTCAGGCTTGTTTGTGGAAACTTTGGGTCAAAATATATGCGCCTATGTTAGCCGCACAGAATTGTCTCCTCCTTTTGTGCGAATAAAATAGGCGCATATGTTCGTCCCCCCTCCTCCTCTGTGTGCCTATGTTATCCACACAGAATTGTCTATTTTCCTCTTCTAGTGCGTTTAAAGTAGGTTCGCACAAATTTGTGCTCCAACATCAACCGTACATGGTTTTCCAGGCGTGTTTGTGGAAACTTTGGGTCAAAATATATGCTCCTATGTTAGCCGCACAGAATTGTCTCCTCCTTTTGTGCGTTTAAAATAGGCGCACACGTTCTTCCCCCTCCTCCTCTGTGTACTAAGTTATCCGCACAGAACTGTCTCTTTTCCTCTTCTAGTGTGTTTAAAGTAGGCACACCCCCCATACATTGTGCGTTCAAAGTAGGCGCACAAGCTCATCCCTCCTCCTCTATGTGTTCAAAGTAGGCAACAAGCTCATTCCTCCTCCTTAATTATACGTTCACTTTATGTGTAAAAGCTCATCCTCCTCCTCCTCATGTGTGTTCACAGTAGGCACACAGACTCGTCCCTCCTCCTCCTCCTCGTGTCTATTAAACATAAGCACACAAACCGTCTCCTTAAAGGTGGCCATATAGGCCGTGTTGATGAATAAAATGTTCAAGAACTCATCGTATACCCAGTAAAAGCTTAACTTGTCATATATAACCTAGTTTACGAATTTACAATCATCTGTGCCATATAAATTGACGTATGGACAATACAAGCTTACTTGGCCCATTACAATAAAGCTTATATGTTTCAAACCATGCAAACCTTAACGATCACATATAAGCCCAAATTTTTTTTAGAAGAGCTTTCATCGATGTGCGATATAACTTATCCTTGTTCTTTCACTACATCAAATCCGAATATGAGATTATCAACTCTAATGAGTAATTTTGTCCTAACAGGTCAATTAAGGCCCAATTACTTGTGTTATTCAAGTTTCCATCCATGCACGAGGTAACTTAACCTTGTTCTTTCCCTCCTTTAAAAAAACTTGTTCGTTCACTATCTAAAGTCTGAATACGGGATTTCCAACTCAAATGAGTAATTCGGCCTAATAGGACCAATAAGGCTCAATAACTTCTTTATTCGAGCTTTCATCCATGTATGAGATAACTTGAACTTGTTCTGTTAAGCCGCAATACGAGATTTTCCTCTCTAATATGTAATTGGGCTTAGTAGACACAGTAACGACAAAGTACTTCTTTATTCGAGCTTTCATTCATGTACGAGGTAATGTATCCTTGTTGTTTCACTACGTCGAGTTCGAATACGAAATTTTCAACTCTAAAGAGTATTAGGCCCAGTAGGCCCAATCACGTCGAACTACTTCTTTTTTTTTGAGCTATCATCCATGTAAAAGGTAAGTTAACCTTGTTCTTTCACTACGTCGAGTCCAAATATGAGAATATCAAATCTTATGTGTAATTGGGCTTAATAGACCCAATAAGGCCCAATTACTTCTTTATTTGGGCTTTCATCTATGTTCGATGTAACATAACCTTGTTCTATCACTATGTCAAGTTTGAATACGAGATTATCAACTCTAATGGGTAACTAGGCTCAACAGGCCCAAAGGACCAATTACTTCTTTATTCGAGCTTTCATCCATGTACGAGGTAACTTGATCTTGTTGTAACAGTTCGTCGTGTCCGAATACGAGATTGGGCCTAGTAGGCCCATTAATGTTGAACTACTTCTTTATTCGATCTCTCATTCATGTAGAAGGTAAGTTAACCTTGTTCTTTCACCACGTCGAGTCCGAAAACGAGATTATTGACTCCAATGAGTAATTGTACTTAATAGGTCCAATTACTTCTTTATTCGAGTTTTTACACTAAGTTGATGTAATTGGGCCTTATTGGGTCTTTTAAGCCCAATTAATCATTAGAGTTTATAATCTCGTATTCGGACTTGACGTAGTGAAATAACAACGATAAGTTACCTCATAAATGGAAAACAACTCAAAAATAAAAGTAATTCAGCAATATCGGACGTACTAGGCCCAATACTCATTAGAGTTGAGAATCTTGTGTTTGGACTCGACGTACTGTAAGAACAAATTCAAGTAACCTCTTACATGGATGAACACTCGAATAAAAAATAAATTTGGCCTTTTTGAGCCTATGAATCCCAATTACTCATTAGAGTTGATAATCTAGTATTGAGACTCCACAATCAATGAAAAAAAGCTAATTTACCTCTAACATGGATGAAACCTCAAATAAAAAAATAGTTTGGCGTTATTGGTCCTAATAGGCCCAATACTCATTAGAGTTGAGAATCTCGTAGTCGACTCGACGTAGTGTAAGAACAAGGTCATGTTATCTTGGACATGGATGAAAGCTCAAATAAAGATGTAATTGGGCCTTATTGGGTCCATTAAGCCCAATTACTCATTAGAGTTGATAATCTTGTTTTCAGGCTTGACGTAGTGAAAAAAAAGATTAAGTTACCTCAAACATGGATGAAATCTCTAATAAAGAAGTAGTTCGGCTTGATTGGGCCTACTAGCCCTAATACTCATTAGAGTTGAGAATCTTGCATTCAGACTCGACGTGGTATAAGAATAAGTTCAAACTACCTCGTACATGGATTAAAGCTTGAATAAAGAAGAAATTAAGCCTTATTTGACCTAATAAGGCCCATTACACATTTAATTTTATAATCACGAATTTGAACTCGACGTAGTGAATGAACAAGGTTAAATTACATCGTACATTAATGTAAGCCCAAATAAAGAAGTACTTCGGCAGTATTGTGTCTAATAATCCAATTTATTCGCTGAATTAGGCCTAATAAGGCCCAAGTAGATCATTTCTTGATGTTTCATCTATGTACGAGGTGATTCAACCTTATTGTTTCACTACATCTATCCCGAGTACAAAAATATTGAACTTAACTGTTAATTAGGCACAAGTAAATCATAACTTGGTGTTTCATCAATATACGAGGTGGTTTATCCTTATTCTTTCATTTTGTCAATTCAAATATAATAATATCAACCTTAATGGTTAACAGGGTCAATTAGATCATTACTTGATGTTGCATCCATATGCGCGGCAATTGAACCATATTCTTTCGCTCCATCAAGTCCGAACGCGAGACTATCAATCTTGATGGTTAATTGGGTCAATTAGGCCAATAAGGCACAAGTAGATCACTACGCGGGGTTTCATCAACGTAACTATATTTATTCTTTCACTCCGTCGAGTCCAAATACGAGATTATCGACTTGAATGGTTTACTGGGCCAATTAGGCCTAATAAGCCCACCGTTAATTTATGTTTCATCCATGTACCAGGTGTTTCAACCTTATTCTATCTCTACATAAGTAATGATCTACTTGGGTCTAATTGACCCAGTTAAATATTAAGGTCGACATTCTCGTATTAAGACTCGACGTTGCGAAAGAATAAGGTTGAATCATCTCGTACATGGATTAAACATCAAGTAATGATCTAATGGGCCAATTTGGCGCAATTAGTCATTAATGTCAATATTCTCATACATGAACATAATGAAGTTAAAGAATATGGATAAATCACCTTATATAATGATTAAACATCAAGTATTAATCTAAATGGGTCATATTGGGCCTTATTGGGCCTAATTGGCCTAATTAACCATTAAGGCAATACTCTCGTATTTAGCTTGGATATAGTGAAAGAATAATTATGAATCATCCTGTACATAAATGAGACATCTAGTAATGATTTATTTGGGCCATATTAGGGCAAATCAACCCGATCATTGATTACACAAGTCATTTAAGAAAATAATTACAATTACTTATTCTATATTTCTGGGGCAATTTCACCAATTTTATAGAACTCAATTTTTCAATGGTTACAATTATTTTAACTACATTGGGGACAATTTTAACAGTTTTTTCATTTGTTTGTGAGGGGTAAATTTCAGCTAAATCACTTTTCTTGTGTTTCTAAATATAAGTTACATAGGCGGGGTAGGAGATTGTCTATGCGCTTATGTTAAATGTACGCGGGGATGAAGAGGGACGAGTTTGCGCACCTACTATGAACGCACATGAAGAGGAGGATGATGAGCTTGTACACTTAAAATTAACAAACAGAGAAGAAGCAATGAGCTTGTGCGCGTACTTCGAATGCAGGGAGGAGGACGGACGAGCTTGTGCGCCTACTTTGAATGCACAGACTAGGAGGGGGGATGAGCGTGTGCGCCTATTTTAAATGCACAGAAAGGCGAAAGGGGACAATTTTGTGCGGCTAACTTAGGCGCATAAGCACACAGATTTTGACCCAAAAGTTCCACAAATATCCCTGAAAACGCATATGCGATTACTTTGGGACACAAATATGTGCGAAAATTTTAGGAGCACATAATCATATGCATGTAGACAAAAAAACTTTTGTATATAGACGATTTCAAAAAAAATTGTGTTATTTGGAGATCAATCCAAAAAGTTAAATTATGTTCATATATTTAATAATGAAACAAGTGATCAAACTTTCTTTGTTATAACTAAATACCAAACATCTACACAAACTCCTGCTAAACCAATGTGTTTCAAGAATGCCAGAACAAGCATACATACGTCACATACGTCTATAAATAATTCGGTAATGTCGTAGTGTACACATTGATATCACTGAGCATATCATTATGTATTCAGTATAAAAACTTAACTATCCTGAATTTTTCTTTCATTCACAAAATCTTGATATTAATGAATATCTCCACGACCTAACTCTAATAGGTGATTGAGAATAAAGTACTAATTTTATTGCCAAACAATAGATTTTAGCAGGTTCTTGATGCAATATATGCATTCCAGCGACAAAATTAGTACAAACTACCATAGATTTAGCTATAACTATTTGAATAGCACTTTTCATGATATAGTTATTCCAACCAACATAAAACTATATTTTAAAATGGCTGATCTATAATGATATCAATAAAACCAACATTTATATAACGATCTTGTCTAGTTTCCAAAGTGAAATATTTTATCTTATATATTATAATTTTAGGAGTGTTAAAAAATACTAGTGACTCTCTTAATAGACATTAATTATACCACTTAATATATGTAGATTTACTAGGATTAGATTGAGTATCTCTTATAAATGGGTAGCTTGATCGACTCTCTTAAGTGTTTTAAAGATGTAGAAGTTGAAAACATGTTTAAGCTAGTCTAATCTCCAAGTTAAACACAACAAGCTATTTAGCTGGTGTGTTAGAGTTGCGGAAGAGGAGATTAGCTACAATACTTGAACTTCGAAAAGGTTAGTAAATAAGTTTGGCTCAAATGCAAGAATTATTCCCAAGGTAATAACCCTAACCTTCTACTAAGTTCGAAATAAAACTCATCACTACTCATTGTATTAATAAAGAGAAATTACAATCACTTAGTAAGACTCTCTCTCAATATAATCTGACGTTCAACATAGTATAAGCAATCTTCTCAACTCTCAAGGTGATTCAGGACACTTCCTAACTTCACGCGACCTCAGCACAAAGTAGCTTTCCTCTAGCTGTCAACTCTATCTGACTCGCTCTTGATATCTCCTCTACACAAGTGAAGTTTTTCCTAAGCACTCAGCTCTCTAGCTTTCTCTCCTAAAGCTTTAGCTCTCTTGGCTTCTCTCTCAACTCAGCCCGTGTGCCTAACATCACTCATTGCACATATTTCTAGTATTTCTAAACTTATCCTCCATGTAATAGAGAAACGATAATCTATGACAATGAAGAAGCACACGTCAGCGATCCGTGTGATCTTCCCACCTCTGGAAAGCATCAACGGCCTCACGCATTTTGTGCTTCTTCTCTTGAGTAACGGTTTTATCCATGTTTGCAATCTTCTCCACACCCTTAGTGCTTCCTTTATTTGTGCAGCTTGGCGATCCCCTTCCTTCACTATCAATAGGTAGAAACTCCTTTTTTCCCTATCCCGAGCTTCACTGCCTTCCCTTCACTGACCCGAATTTTCTACGTGCTGGTGTAGGATCCCTCTGTAGACTCTCGTCTTCGCACTAAATTGAATGTACACTCTCTTTGATTTTGAAGCACGATCCATTATCTCTAGCAGTGACTCTCCTTCGCTTCAGCTAGTCCTTCCATCTTCACAACTCTTTGCTTGGGCTTTTTATTTTTCTCTTTATTACTTCACTCTACCTTTGGGAGACTTGGTTTCTCCGCTATGACTAAAGCTATTCACCACAAGGACTCAACTAGTCAGCTTGTGTCAAAAGCTACTCTCCTAACTCCTCGAGCTATTCCTGGAAAGCTTATCACACACAATGGACATCAAATACTTATGTTTATCATCATCAAAACTAGTAGAAAGGTTGAGCTGGCTGGTTACACACTCTATTTCAAACCAACAATTTCTCCCTTTTTGACGATGACACACACTTAAATAACAAAGCACAATATATTTCAAACCGTACTCAGTTAAGTTATGGATATGTAATTAAGCTTAATCAAGTGCTCTCAGATATAACAAATTATTTCAATATCTTGATAAAAACACTTAGCAAGAGTATCTTTGTTCCCTTTAAACCAAGCTAGTCTAATATCTTCCCAATTTTGACAACGGAAAAAGTATTGTACCTCATTCATTCACTTGCCCAGACTTTCTAAATCCCCCTTTTGGCATCATCGAAAAATACATTGTTAATTCATCAAAGGGAACTAATATGGAGCTAGTGAGTCAAGCTTAACTCAAAAATATGCAAAATCAATCAAAGAACAATTATGCGAGACAATAACCAAGAAGCATTTAAAGTACTATAGTCAATCAAAGGCATACTTAATATATAATAAACCTCACACTTTTTTGTAGCTGGTATCCTAACAGTTCTATCAAATAGTCACACGATGAATAGTTAGAAAGTACATAAGAGCATCAACTCAAATGATCTTCTTGCTCAGTATGTCCACCAGCATTTACCAAAAGCTTGAATTATGCTTAGAAGACTAGCTTCTCCTGTCTCAGTGCTACATAATAAAGAGTATCTTGGAACTGGTCTCGAGCTTCTGACTTTGAAGTAGAAATTATTTATCTGATCACCGCAATTCTGTATTGACTTCAGCTTTCACCTCGCCCGTTTGCACTTGTTTTAAGCAAGTCGTGCTTGGCTTTGAGGTAGTAGATTCATTACTTGCTTAAACAATTGGCTCTCTGTTACTTAAACTGGGAAGGAGTAAGCTCATGCTTGAGATGTGATAAAATAGAAATTTCTTATCATGAATATCAAAGCACAACTAAGGGGAATTAATGCACATTTCAGGGGGGACATAACACTCTCACACTCAGATATTTCATGTCGTAAGCATGTGCGTATAATGGCTCACGAGCTCTTTGTCAATATAATGAATACTTCATGTCGAGGGGGTATGCATGGAATCAGGAAGCATGTCATTAAAGATAGTTTAGGGACATTGTATAAGTTTATCATATATAAGGGTTTATACAATGGGAAGAAGACGATAACCACTCTCTATTCATGGAGTAAAGAAGAGCATGAATTGATACAGAAAATAGTACAATGTTTGCATCAATATACATATCAAGCCAGGAAGATCTTGTTCAGGTAAAGCAAGTCAACAAGAAAAGTCATGATAGCGCATCTCAACTTAAGTTGCTAGTGAAGAAATAATATGACTAAACGTAGCCAATTCAGAAGGAACTTACAACAAGTGGATGAATGGTTTAATTGAGAGGAATTAATCCCAAAAGAAGTGTGAGATTTAAGAAAGGTACTTGGTTAAGAGGTTTAGTAAAGATGTCGGCAATTTGATTCTTTTTCGGCACATGAATAAGCTTCACCCTCTCAAGCTCAACGTGGTCGTATAGAAAGTGGTGCTGAACATCAATGTTTTTAGAGCGAGAGCTGGAATCATGACATCGAACACCATTGGATTTATTTCATCGTTTAGCCGGTTGTTCAACGTTGTTGAAATTGCTTTGTTCTTTTGAAGAATTTCCTGATCAATCTCATCATTATTTGAATTTTCTTGTCCTTCATGATTCAAACAAGAGAGAGATAGAGATAGAGAGTGAGAGAGAGATCGAGCTATAAAATCAATGCATCTGAGCAACCATGAGCTCTGATACCAATTGTAGGTTTACTAGGATCAAATCGAGTATCTCTTACAAAAGAGTAGCTTGATCCACTCGCTTAAGTGTTTTAAAGATATAGAAGTTGAAAACATGTTTTAGCTAGTCTAATCTCCATGTTAAACATAACAAGCTAGTTTTCTAGTGTGTTAGAGTTGTGGAAGGGGATATTAGCTACAATACTTGAACTAAGAAAGGTTTAGAGAAAGAGTTCGGCTCAAATGCAAGGATTTTTACCAAGGCGGGAACCCTAAGCTTCTACTAAGCTCGAGATCAAACTCACCACTAATGATTATATTAATAAAGAGTAATTACAATCACTCAGTAACAATCTTTTTCAATACAATCTGGCGACAAGCAATCTTCATAACTCTCAATCTGATTCAGGACACTTGCTAATTTCACGCGAACTCATCACATATTAGCTTTCCTCTAGCTATCAAGTCTGTCTCACTCGCTCTTGCTATCTCCTCTCATCAAGTGAAGTTTTTCCTTAGTACTCAACTTTGTGGCCTTCTCACCTAAATCTTTAGCTCTCTTGGATTCTCTCTTAACTCGTGTGCCTAACATCACCTATTTCACATATTTATAGTATTCCTAAAATTGTCCTCCAAGTAATAGCGAAACTATAACCTATGGCAATGAAGAATTACACGTCAGTGATCCGTGTGACCTTCCCACCTCCGGAAAGCATCAATGACCTTTCACATTATGTCCATCTTCTCTTGAGTAACGGTTTTGTCCACGTTGGCAATCCTCTCCACACTCTTAGCACTTCCTTCATTTCTCCAGCTTGGTGATCCCCGACCTTGACTATCCACAGGTAGAAAATTCTTTTCCCCTATCCTTAGCTTCACATCCTTCCTTCACTGACCCGAATTCTCTACACGTGGTGTAGGATTCCTCTATAGACTCTTGTCTTCTCACTTGATTGCATGTACACTCTCTCTGAGTTTGAATCGCGATCACTAACTCTCGCAGGGACTCTCCTTCACTTCATCTAGTCAATCTGTCTTCACAGCTCTTCACTTGTTCATTTTATTCTTCTCTTTATTACTTTACTATGCCTTGGGGAGACTTTATTTCCCCGCTAGGCCTAAATCTAGTCTCCACATGGACTCAACTTGTCCACTTGTGTCAAAGCTACTATCCTAACTCCTCGAGCTATTCCTGGAAAGATTATCACACACAATGGACATTAAATACTTATGTTTATCATCATCAAATTAAGCAGAACGGTTGAGCTAGCTAGTTACACACTCTAACTCAAACAAACATTTTATTATAAAATACTAAATACACCATTAATTATTTTGAGTTACTTATATGAACCCTCATATATATGTAAAAAGTAAATGTTTATCATTTTCTTGCACTCAATTAGATAGGTTTATTGGACTTTTCCGAATGTAGATCGACTAAAACTAGACTACTAATATTCATGTAGTATTTTTAATTGTATTATTATTCTTTATGGAACTCATTTTCTTGGACTCAATTAGATATGGTTATTCAACCATTCGAAATATAGCTCAACTAAAATCAGACTAATAATATTCATATATTAATTTTTATTGTATTATTATTCTTTCTAGAAAATATATGGTTATAATAAAATTCCAGTTTCTACAATTATAAATCAACTCTATAAATTATGGAGTACATATATCTAGATCATTTATTGCAACAACTAAAAGTATATAGAGATAACAAAAAATAGTTCATTAGTAACCAATAAAAACAAACTATAATAATAAGATCACATAGAAGATGTATTGATTGTACACTATAGAAAAAATATAATAGGAAGGAATTATCATCTACCCTCGAGTCCTCATGTCAACAACAAAGTATAATAATAATATCACATAGTTGAATTATTAATGATATGCTATATATAATATATAATAAGGATGAATTATCATCTAAATTCGAGTTTTCCTTATAGCCTTTGCAAAGCACGGGACACAACATTTGAGTTCCTTATAAAGTTGCAGGATCCTATTTTTCAAAAAGGTATCTTAAGTATCTGCATTAAACTCTAGTATAGTACGATATAATAAGATGTGCACTGATGTGGGACGCAATCATCGGTAAAGATAATCAAAGTATATAATAAATGAACTATTCCTAAATAAGTAGTAAATAGGAAAGTCCACGTCAATCACATATAAAGAAATAATTTAGCAAGTAAAGAACTTTGGTGTTTTAATAGCAAGCATGGGTTGTAGAAATATGCAAAACTAACAAAGGTTTGATTTTTACTATTGTGTGATGAATGTTTCACCTAACAAATTCATTTATATTCATTAAGGTTTCTTTCCTTGTAATTCTTTAGCATGTAATGTTTAATTTTAGTGTTATCCTTATCCTGATCTAAGATTAGAAGGTACAATGAAATAAGACACATGTAACTCCCTACTTTAACATGCATGTAACTAGCTTGGCCATATAAAATCTTATGTTACTAGGATAACAATATGCAATATATTTACTCAACTAATTGCAGTCTAGGAAAGAAATATAAAACAATCAACTTTATATTCAAGAGAAGCACTAAATTAAACTTATGGAATTAAAAACTGCGAATAACTAACGAAAAACAAAACTTATATAAATTTCAATGTAGGATGAAAAAACTGTAAACTTAGCTACTCACACAGACTAAGAGAAATGAAACTCAAAATAGAAAAGTCGTAGAACTCCTGATCTCCTAAGGAAGATGACCCCTTTTTATACAAAAATCCTTCCTATTCCATTTTACAAATAAAGATAAATAAATAAAATAAACTAATAAATCAAACTAATATAATAAAATGAAATCCGAATTTAACATAATTAATTAAGATTTCCTAAGGTGAAATACAAAAATTTAATCAATATTTTGCTGCTAGATGGCGGCGGGACGTGGCGAATCCATCATGGGGCACAAATACTGGAATTCTTCTATCTTTTCTTCTTTATCTTCTATAACCACCCAAACTCACATCACGAGGTGAGGTCAGTTGGGTGCAGGGCGCGTTGACTTCCTGTTTTCCAAAAGCTATATCTCCATAGTGTTGACAAGAGATTTGTACTTTATCTTCAGAAACACTTCAAATTAGCTAAACTCATGTAACTTCATTCTTCATCATCTTCTTCAACATTTGAGTACTCACAAAAGCATGTAAAAACCTTCAAGTTTATATTATTCTCGATTCTTGAGTCCGAATCATTACACTAAAAATATATATCAAAACTCCTGCAAATGTATGCTAAATAGTGCAAGAAGAATCATCATGATTGTTCCACATTAAATACCCCATACTTAAACCTTCACTCATCCCGGTAAGCTAAAATAAAGCAAACTCTGTAATCATCATAACCAAATGTCTTAGTATGTACAAGAAAATATAACTCACATTATCTAACAATTAATCATCATAATCCCCCAAACTAATCATCATATTCCCGAACGCCTTATATCTCCTCTACTTATGTCACATTTGACAAAATGATGAAACCTATAGATCATGCTTTTTTTCGTTCTTTCATTTTTTCTAGGTGCCTTTTAGGGATTGTACCTTGCCACACCTCTTCTTTTAATAATGGGATCACATAATTCCATATCTCATAACCTTATATTGCACCAGTCTATACAAGTCCTGGTCACTTTCTTATTGCATTAATCGTCTTGAAGCTTTTTGAAATATTTCAGGATTTATTGCCTTTTTCTTTTTGTGGCTTCATATTATTATTGTTTCAAAAAATACAATATTTATAGACTCAATAATAAAAAAATGGAAATGCCTATGACTATGAAATTCAAATGCGACTCAACAAAATTACGAAAAATATAGTGAATTACATATAATAATGAATCTATCTCCCCCATAATTAACTTCTTCATTGTCCTCAATGTAATTCTAGGACACACGAAAATAAGGGAAAAAGGGAAAAATAAAAACATGTAGAGAAAGGGGTGAGAGGATAAAAATAACTAAGTGAAAGAATTTATCGAAGAAGATACCAAAGAAATGCTTTTTCACCGGAGAATGGACGTGAGACGTAAGAAGCTGGGGACCCAGCACAACAGTGCTTCTGGTAAAATCTACTTTGATACTCAGAGAACAAACTTTTAGATGTATTCAGCATGAAATTCGTCAATCTCACGAAATGTGGATTTGTGGGTGATGGTGTGACACCAGAATCCGTGGAAAAAACCCAAATCCGTTGATATGTAAAAAGAAAATAGTGGGACATTGTCAGCGCTAGAACGGTGTTAGCCAATGGAGGCGACTGCTTTAGATATGGAAGTAGAAGGGAAACATGTGAGAGTATTGGTGAAACGGAAGGTGAAACTGGCGTGCCTCGACCATCTTTCTATTTCTTTGATGTTTTCTATTTCTATATTGTTTTTGTACTTTTTGAGAGCATTTCACTATTCCCACTTATCTTTTTGTATTTTTTTCTTTTATATAAAATTTTGCATTTTTTATTGCTCCCTTGTAGTGATAAGGATATGTACCTCCCACCACATGGAAGATAGATTGAGATTGCAGGAACTTGGAACATCTTCTTTTTGCCTGAAGTTACCTTGTATACCGAAACTCTCAAGATAAAATGAGATAAATTAACTAATCTACTATACTCTAATAATGCTTTAATAGTTACCAGGTTGCCTCCTAGTCAGCGCGTTACTTATCAATGTTGGCTCAGCGTAGGATACTAGCTCTTTGTTATCCTTGTGAGCTGGGTGTTCTAGAACCCTGTTAGTTTAAGCCTGCTCAACTTAAATACTCCTCTTGTTGTAATGATGATAAACACAACATTTTATGTTTCCTGTATGTGATGATCTTTACAGGTATAGTTTTAATAGCTAAAGAGTAGCTTTGACACACGCGACCAAGCTAGAGACTAGCTTTGTGCCTTGCGAAGACAATAAGTCTCGCTAAGGAAGTTGCGACCCAAAAAGAAAAAAAAGAATCAACTGTTGAAGGCGAAGGACAAGCGCAGTGCGTGGATAGTCGTTGCAAACTAGTGAATCCTTTTCTTCAACACAAGTAAAAATGAAGAGCATCCCAGGTGGAAATCCTGCGATCTTGGAGGCCCTAATCCGACCGGGAGACCTCCACAAGGACCCTAATTCAAGTTCTAATAGGGATCCTCGAGAGCACCACTCATGCACTCGAGGAAACTACAATGATGGTTGTCGAGGATGCGTAAAACACCACTAAGTTCATGAAGGACCAAGTCCAATGCATGATGGACTCAATGGCCAAGTGGGAAGAACGAAGGGCCACAAGCGCCAACTCTACACCCAGAAGTACCAAGGGTAGTTCGAACGAAGAGCCCATGGAGGAAGAAGATACTGAGGTGAACAGCCCGAATTAGACAGACCTGAGCTAGGACGAAGAAATCTCCCAATCAGCCGCGAAAGAAGACGGCGGAATCACTACAGGCCAGTTGCGCGATCGCGTCTGCTGTTAGAGCGATCGCACCTTCGCCTCTATAGACAAGCGCAAGCACGCCTTCTATTGGCTCGATCACACCCCTTTTTCTAGCGTACCGCGAACTCGCGCCTTGACCACGCACGACCACGCCTTAGCGACGGCCCTGTTGGAGGAAGGAACACCCCCTCGCACCCCCTGAGCGCATCCACACTCCGCTGTCCTCACTGGTCCGATACACTCTCCCATCTCCATTACCTTTTGGCGAGCTCAATCCGGGGATGCAACGAGATGAGAGACAATGATAGTTCAAGACGAGAAACGGGAAGAAGGAATCACACTTGGGACCAATAAGAAGAGGAGGAGTCTGGCTGGACCAAGCAGCAAAGAAAAAGCTAGCAAGTGAACAATACCAAGTGAAGAAAGGATCCAAGGAGAAGAAGGCCCGAGAGGAGCCCGAGCCAGATTGAGAGCGAAATACGTCAAGCCAACGACGTTAAACAAAGGCGCTGACCGAGAGGAAACCCGTTGACGAGGTAAATTCTCTATTTTCACCTTCTTTTACCTTTGTATTTATTTTATGATGAGGATATAGTGTAGCTTAAGTGTGGGGGTAGGAAAATATCTCACCTATATAGTTAGTTTGATTTTTATGCATTTTTTAAACTTTCTAAGTATCGACTATCATGAATTCCCCCTACTTGTTCTTTGTGATGCCTACAATGGTGTTTTGATTTTTAGTCTATTTACTATGCCCTCTATGTTAATAATGCAACTAGACACACGATTACAGGATTGATCAACTTTAGGACTTTAATTCGAGCAAAGCGCTTGCTTTAATTGTTTTCCAAACCAATCAACCAATATCCCCCCTTCTTTCTCTTTATTCTCATTAAATTAGTTCTTCTGCAAAGACGAGACAAGATTCGCAGGCTCCCTATGGGATCGACTCTTACTTACCGCTCTACATCTGTGGAGAGTACGCTATGGTTTACTTTGATTGGATTGCCTATGACATCGTCCATCACCTGTGCGTGCTTTTCATTTGAGAAGAAGTCAACGATGTTATCTTACTGAACAAGATATGGATGGTAATGGAATGATACTCTGCTGAATAACGTCATGGATTAACCACGTATGACTCTAGGTGACTATGTGACACGCAATCACCAAGGGAAAGTTTCACATGTGCTTCGACCTCATGTGCAAGTTCATAACTTCGAGCTCAAGCCCTCTTTGATCAACATGGTTCAACAAAATCAGTTTGGAGGTTTGTCTTATGAGAATCCACACCTACATTTGGCCACTTTCACAGAGCTTATAGACACGATGAAGATCTATGAAGTGAGTAAAGAAGCACTCTTCTTGTGAGCATTCTCGTTCTCTCTATGAGATAGAGGAAAATCTTGGTATAAGGCCTTGCCTCTTGGCTCTATTACCACTTGGGAGGAGATAGCCAAGGGATTTCTCACCATGTATTTTCCTCCCAAGAAGACGGCCGAGATGAGAAATCAGATTCTAGCCATACACATGAAAGATGATGAGCCTCTCTATTAAGGTTGGAAGAGTATCAAAGAGTTGTTGATGTTGTGCCCTCATCACGGGAAAGAGAAGTGGACTTTGTTACATGTCTTGTATAATGCATTTGATAGTTCTACTAGAATCATTATTCATGCTTCTGCTGGAGGTAGAATCTTGTAAATGGATGTGATGAAGCATGGGATTTGAGCGAGGACACTGCTTAATAGTCTCATTATTATAGTGATGTTCAATCAATTCCTAATAAGACTGTTTGGTTGTATGAGGTGAATTATGAGACACACCAACAAGTTCAAATAGATTCTATGCAACAAGAGATCAAGAGGCTGAATTTGGTGGTTCAAAAGTCGAAAGAGTATGGAGGGGGGCATCCTCTCAAGATACATCTATTTTGTTTTGGCAGTTTTTGGAGAGAGTGACCAGACAATTTTCAAATGCCAACATTTTAGTACTCAAAGTGAAACCCAAGGTGTGGAAAACTATATGACTAATTTCAATCCGGTTTGTAGGGATGATTCATATTCCAACACCTATAACCCCGGTTAGAGGAATCATCCAAAGTTCTCTTGTGGGTGGGAGGGGGGGGGGGGGGGGGGGGTTAAGTTGTTCCAAGACAACCCCCGGTTTCCAACAAAGGAATCCTTCACCCTCAAATGAAGAGAGTTCCCAACCATCTGACGAGTCTACACATCAATAGATAATAAGGGAGCTTCAGAACATAAACATGAAAATGGATAGTCATGATAGTTTGCATGCTCAATATGCAAAGAATGCTACTATGACTCTTGGTCAACTTCCAGGCCAAACTATGACTCTTGGTCAACTTCCAGGCCAAACTGAGGCCGATCTAAAAGGACAAATAGATGATGTGTCCTTAAGGAGTGTAAGGCAACTTATGGATCCTAAAGTGATGGTTTTTAAGCAAAAAGGTGTAGCTATTGAAGATTCCAAAGAAGTTGTGGTTCAAGAGAAAGGAAAAAGGAAGTGCCAATGTATATGGAACCACTACCTTTCAAGACTCCTCTTCCTTTCCCATAAAGTAGAGCTCAAGCTCATTTGGATCACTAATTTGGCAGATTTGTGGAGGTGTTGAAAAACATTGCATCAACATTCCCTTCACCGGAGCTCTTAAACAAATGCCAACTTATGTGATGTTCTTGAAGGAGATCTTATCCAAAAAGAGACACCTTGATTATTACCACACCTTTCCTTGACCCATGAGGGTAGTTCTCTCATCCAAAACAATTCACCCCCTAAGCTTGAATATCCATGCAGCTTTAGTGTTTGTATGGTGATAAGGAAGAGTACCTACCATTCCTTGTGTTATTTGGATGCTAGTGTGAGCATCATTCCTCTGTCCATATTCAAGAAGATTGATATAGGAGAACCTTGATAGGTGAAGATGACCCTAATCATGGATGACAGATCCAGAACATGCCCAGTTGGTATTTTAGAAGACATTCCTATCCAGATCGGCAAATTCTATATCCCGATTGATTTTATTTTCTTTTATATTCATGTTGATTCTCCTATTTCAATATTAGTGGGAATAACCTTTATAGGTATCAAGGATGCTCTAATTTATTTTAATCAGGGTGTTCTTTCTTTTACAATTGGGGAAAAGAAAATTGAATTCAACTTTCCTAGAGTTGTTAAGCAGCCTGATTTTAAGGATGATGTTTATAGCTTGGATATGGTTGACAAGAAAACCCAAGAATCCTTGATGGCTGTTATGATTGATGATTCCTTCGATTATTGTTTGAAAGAGATTGTGAGCCTAGATGGCAATCTAGAGCTACTTGCTAATGTCCTCTTAGATTTGAAATCTACTATGGAGATGCATGAGACCATTGTTGAGACCCTAGATAGTGAAGACACCTCTCCCACGAAAGAAACTCAAGAGGAACCAAGTTCAAGTTGATGACACTTCCATTGAATTTGAGGTATGAGTTCCTTGAACCTAATTCTAACTATCCCATGATTGTTAATGCTAGTCTAAGTGATTGTGAAATTGAGAAATTGTTGCATGAACTTAGATTGCATAATAATGCCATATGATATTTAATTAATGATATAAAAGGAATTAGTCCTTTCATGTGCATGCATAGGATATTAATAGGAGATGATCATGAACCCACCATTGAGCGTCAAAGAAGACTTAATCCTATCATGAGAGAAGTAGTGAAAAAGAAGTGCTTAAATTGCTAGATGCATGCATTATTTATCCCATTTCTGATAGTGCATGGGTTATCCTGTTCATGTTGTTCTTAAGAAAGGGGGAATGACTGTTGTGAAAAATGATAAGAATGAATTGATTCCCATTAGAACTGTTAAGTGGTGGAGAATATGCATTGACTATAGAAAATTGAATAAGGCCAGTAGGAGAGACCATTTCCCACTCCCATTCATAGATCAAAGTCTGGAAAGGTTATCTAAACATTCATACTTTTTCTTTTGGATGGTTATAGTGGTTTCTTCCAAATCCTTATCCATTTGGATGATCAAGATAAGACTACATTCACATGTCCCCATGGCACATATGCTTATAGGAGACAACCTTTTTGTCTATGTAATAAACCAGGTACCTTTCAAAAATGCATGATGGCTATATTTTCAGACTTTATTGAGGATATCATGGTGGTTTGTATGAATGATTTCTCCATATATGGTAGTTCTTTTGATGCTTACTTGTCTACCTTGTCCAAATTTTTGCAACGGTGTAGAGAAGTTAACCTTGTTTTAAATTGGGCAAAATGTCATTTCATGGTAAATGAGGAGATAGTATTAATGAATTTTCTTTCTAATCTTGGATTTGAGGTTGACAGGGCCAAGATTGAGATCATAGAGAAGATGCCACCTCCAAAATCGGTCAATGGAGTGACAAGTTTTCTTAGACATGCTGGGTTTTATAGGAGAGTCATTAAGGATTTCCTTTTAGCTTTCAGAGTAATGTTTTGTGTGTTTCTGCAGGTTGAAAGATGCCTTGATTTATGCTCCTATAATCCAACCTCCTGATTGGGATCTCCCATTTGAGGTGATGTGTGATGAAAGTTATCATGTTGTTGGGGATGTTCTTTGCCAAAGGAAGGTCGAGAAGCTACAAGCTACCTACTATGCTAGTAGAACTCTTGATGAGGGAGAGAATAATGCCACCAAGAAAGAGGTGATGGTTCTTAGTGTGGCCTTAAATGCCCATAAAATTGACTCTGGTGGCTTATTGATGGGACACTTGAGTTCGACGTGCAACAAGGATAAGGAGACCATTGCTATAGGTTTATTGGTGACTTTATTGGCTAAGTACTTTCATGTTGACTTGACCGGACATTCTAATATTGTTGATCCACTCCCTCTTGGATATTACTTGCTCTATAACATGCGGTTGTTGTACCGGTACCACAAAACTATGTATTCGGACCTAGCTCTGATGGATGGTGTCCATCTTCTTTGTCTTCCTATTGATGGGAGAGTTTCACACAAGCAATCAACCCCCTAGAAAGCCATTGTCCATCCTGGTGATCCTACTCATGCCTAGTTGAAGAGTGGTCCGTCCGACCTGCTGCATGATTTGATGAAAGAAGAGGATGTCTTGGATATGGAAGATGATGAGGCCGATAAGGGTTTTGACCCTCATGCTACTCGGGTAGAGTCTAGGCCCATTTATATGATTTCCATTTACCCATCTGATCCACACTTATATGATATGGTTGATAAGATGCATCGTGACATGTTAGTCGAGTTTGCCGCTTTCCATGCCCGCTTGGACTCCATGGCTGCTGAGTTACGTGCGCTCCAGGACCGAACTTCTCCTTGGTCACCGTATTCAGAGTAGTTCATTGAGAGTACTTCTCTTCCTTTGCTTTATAATTATACATTGGTGACAATATTAGTTATAAGTTTGGGGAGGGGAGTATTTAAAGTTTTCATTGCATGTATGTTATGTAATTATTTGCATATCCGGTTGTTTCTTTTTCTTTTTATTTTGGTTTTTGTTTGGATTTTTGTGTGTCTGTTATCATATACCCTTGCTTGGTCCATTGTGGGTTCTTATAATTGTGCATGTTCTATGATTCTCTTTAATATTCTTTAGATGTTAATATTGCAATTTCATTATGGGGATGATATGATTGATCAAGCTTTTGACATTGACCTGAGCATGTGGACTTTGATTAAGATTTGTTAGAACCGATACTATAGATACCTCGCCTAGTGAGCTTGTTGGCCTTTCTTGGGCAACAATTGCATAAGTCCTCTCATATTTTTTTATTTGTGATCTCTATTCTTGTTATCTATAAAACTTGCTTCTATACTTCTTGGAGACTGCATTTTGGTCTAATATGCATTACATTTGATTGAGACACTGATTTTTTTTAATGAGCCCATACTATCCTTGACCGCTGTTATATTAATTTTCTCCTCTTGTAGCGTTTTGAGCCTTAAAGATTTTATATTTGATAGATCCACAAAAGTAATCTGACAATATATTTGTATCCTACCTATACGGTGAATTGAACTTCTACTTTCTTTGTGTGGGTGTGAGACAATCTTGGAGGAGTTGTGTAAATGACGGGTGTTCTATGATATTTGATTATCAAATGTTTTATCACGTTGTCTCTATCTACTCGCTTAATTATTTTTCATCAAAGGAAAAAAGTTATAAAAAGAAAAAAAGATATAGAAAAAAGAAAAAGAAAAGAAAAAAGAAGAAGTAAATAAGTGAAGAAAAAGAAAACAAGCAACAAATGACAACGTGGTAATTCTTGGGTTGGGTTGTGATTATTGTGTTTATTACAATATCAACCGTGTTGGTGTTAGTTTTTGGTGAAGTTCATATTCCTTGTATTTAGCAGAACTTTGCCAAAAATTATCCATGCCTTATCAATATATCTTGGCCCCATTACAATTCTATTATATGTCTCATGATTAAAGTTTACATCATACCTAAAAGTGGAGATCTAGATTTGGTTGCAAGCTTATTGTAGTTAACATTCAAATTTGAGGAATAAATTTGAGTGAAACACATGCCTAAACACATGAGTATGAGTGAATTGTTCTTTTATCATGTGGAGATGTAGAGTGGAGGAACTGATGTATTCCTATCATTGATTGAGAAGTATGCTAGGAAGAAATGTGTCTTTGGTTTGGCCTTTCATTATCGTGTGCTTGCTTGGGGAAAGCAAGGTTCAAGCTTGGGGGATTTTGATAGCATACATTTTAGGCTAGTGAAGGTCATGTTTATCTCGTCTAAATAGAGTCATTTTGCTTCTTTCTAGTCTTGTTTTATATTATTTTCATAAATTTTGTAGAGTTCAAGTCTACTTTTGTATTTTATGATTTCAGGTGATTTGGAGGCGGTTTCTTTGTAGATCACGAGCAATCATATGATGATGTTCGAGTTGAAGTGTGGGTTTATATAAAATATGTACAAGACTGGCTATAAGCGTGATAAAAGATAGTGAAAATAATATCACACTTACTTTTATACCTGAAGTACAAGTAGCTAAAACACTAGTGTTCAAGGATCGAATTTACCGAGTTAATGTAGGAATGAATTGCTCTTTCAATAAGATAGAGTAGCTTAAATCGACTAGCTCTTATAAAAGAGTAGCTCGATAGTCTAGCTTAAGTGTTTTAAAGATGCGGACAATAAAAACACGTTAAAGCAAGTCTATGTCCCCTTTGTAAACACAAGTCGCTACAAAGCGAGTATGTTATAAACGAGGAAGTAAGGGATTTGCAACAATAGGAACTTTGAATTGTTAGAAAGAAAGTTCGGGTCAACATGCACATATATTTGGTATGGTGAGAACATTTGGCTTAACTCAAGCCTTGGATGAAACTCACCAATATATTGATTATATCAATCACAGAATTACAATCCTTTACAACTCTCGACTCAATACAAACGCTCTTCAGGTGTATACAAGGTTTCCTCCTATTGTTGCTCTCAAGATGAATTGACACACTCCCTCCCTCAGAGATCACTAGCTTCTCACCCTAAATACTCAATCGTACTCACCTCCTAGCTTTCTAGTCCTGTTGTGTTTCTCCTACACACTCAACTATAGTAACTTCCAGGTTTTCAAATCCTTTCGTGTTTTTCCCTGGGTTGCTTCTCCTAAGCGAGCTAGATTGTTTCTCTTCCAATGAGGTTCTCAAGTTTTTGTGCTAGCAATTCTCCTATCACACCTATTTATAGAATTCCAAACTTATTCCCCAAGTAAGGAAAACCTATACAATATTACAACAAAGAAGATCACCACGTTGGCAATACTAGTGACCGCTGCACCAAGTAGCTTCATTAAAAATCCACACGCATTTCTTCTTTTTTTGAGCAACAACCCTTGTAACAAACTTTGTCCACACTAGCAATCATATCCACACCATTCCTCACGCTTCTTATTTTTCCAACATGGCAATCCGTGTCCCTCACTCTCCATAGGCAGGAATCACACATCCTCCTACTAAGCTTCTCGACTATCCTTGCCTGGCCCGAATACTCTACACCCTGGTGCAAGATTTCCACCTGGGACATTCTTCACTTCTCTTGGGTTGAAGCAAAGGATTCAATAGTTTGCATCGACTCTCCACGCACTGCGCTAGTCCTTCGCCTTCAACTGTCTTCACTCCTGGGTTGATTCAATTGCGCTAGTCCATCGCCTTCGACTGTCTTCACTTCTGCGCTAGTCCTTCGCCTACAACTATCTTCACTTATGTCCTAGTCCTTTTCCTTCAACTGTCTTCACTTCTAGCTTCACCAGAATTCCACACGCATTTCTTCTTTTCTTGAGCAACAACCATTGTAGAAAACTTTGTCCACACTGGCAATCCTATCCACACCATTCCTCACGCTTCTTATTTTTCCAACATGGCAATCCGCGTCCCTCGCTCTCCATAGGCAGGAACCACACATCCTCCTACTAAGCTTCTCGACTATCCTCGCCTGGCCTGAATACTCTACACGCTGGTGCAAGATTTCTACATGGGACATTCTTCACTTCACTTTGGTTGAAGAAAAGGATTCAATAGTGTGCATCGACTCTCTACGCACTGCGCTAGTCCTTCGCCTTCAACTGTCTTCACTTCTGGGTTGATTCTTTTGTTCTTTTTTGGTCGCAACTGCCTTAGCAAGACTCGCTGTCTTCGCAAGGCTCAAATCTAGTCTCTAGCTTGGTCGCTTGTGTCAAACCTACTCTTAACTATTAAAAATATACCTTTAAAGCTCATCACACATAAGAAACATCAAATGTTGTGTTTATCATCATCAAAATAAGAGGAGTGTTTAAGCCGAGGAGGCTTAAAATAACAATTTCCCCCTTTTTGATTATGACAAACACTTAAACAGTGTAAGCACATATACTTCAAAACATACTAAGTTAAGCTATAAGATATGAAATGAAGCTAAAACTGATACTTATCAGATTCACCAAATCTGCTCAAAATCTTACTAAAAGCACTTAGCAAGTATAACTTTATCCCCCCTTAGACCAACCTGGTCTAAATTCTTCCTAATTAGTCAAATAGATTTATCTATTTTACTTTCTCCTTTTAACATAATAAAAATGCAAGATCATTCATGGAAAGGGAACTAATATTGGGAAAGGGTAACAAGCGAACTAGGTAATCAAACAGATCAAGACATTCAGCACAAAAATAGCAAGGAGTAACCAATTAGAATAACGCAAGTTTATAGAAGCAAAACAAACAAACTATTGTAATTAAAAAACCATCCTTACAAATTCTTGAGAGCTGGGGGGTCCTACGATTTCTAGTAAACCTTAGACAAGCAAAAAACACACAAAAGAGAAGCAAAATAGACACAAGAAATAAACACCCTAAACATCACGCTCTCTGGTAAGAGCTACTAGTTTCAGGATAATGTTGTTTTCCTCTTCTTGACGTTCTTTAAATAGCTGGAGCTGTGTTTGAAGTTCAACAAGTCGCTTCTCGCCTGTAGAGTACAAATTCTGGATAGCAGAGACGATACTGGAGGTAGACTCTCTTGCAACAGGTGTGGCTAATTCGCGGGACTGGGTTCTGTACGAGCTGGCGGCAAGTAGCAGAGACTTCGTTGACTTTGCTACAAGGTCAGCTACCTTTTCCATAGTGAGGATGTCGTTGAAGTTGGTCTTAGAGATTGGCTTATAGAGATCCTCATTCTTCAACATCCGTGCAACGATATGCGGAAAAGGGAGTGGACTGGCATGATGCTCTTTGGATGAAACCATGTGAGAGAACATGATCTGGGCGGTGTGGATTAACTCGTCTCGAAGCCACTGATCCATAATGCAACATTCTGATATAGTCACCTGATCCAAGTTGGTGTTACAAGGGGTGATATTTTTCACTATGAAGTAGTGAAGAAGCCGCTTAGACGTTGAGAGATGCTTGGTCTTTAGAGTCGCTGGCACATTCATCCCAACACTTGCTCCTATATTGTTGTAGAACCGCTTGGGTAGTTCTTCTTGTACAAGCGCCCAAAACCAACTACTGAACCATCTGGTCCTAGATCCTGACCAACCGCCTTCGTCAAGTCATTGATCTTAAAACTCTCCTCGGCGTTGTTGAGCCACATGAAGGTGATAGTTGAGGGCTCGCCAAAACCTGAAGAAGAGTTGGTAAAGCGTGAATAAAATTGACTTACTAGATGAAGATCCGCTTTGCTTACCTCAGTGTCAAGCTTGTCCGAGCTCTGAATCTTTAACAAATACTGGAATCTATATGAACCAGAAGCATCTTCAATCGCCTTTAAAATCTCAGGAGGCACAATCAAGGGACACAGAATGTCTCGCTTGGTTATGCTGAGAGGGATTGTAGGAAAGTCTGGTAGATCTGCCTTGGATTACTTCTTAGCCTTCTTATTGTCTTTCTGCTTAACCTAATTCTTGCTCTTCTTTGAAGGAGTCGATTCAACATCCTCTTCTT